>NW_009190946.1:0-53800 GCF_000690835.1 Fulmarus glacialis | reverse complement strand
TCTTTTCCAACCTTAATGATTCTATAATCTGAAATTTTGTTGGACTACAAATGCCCAAACCATACATTCTTACATTGATGAACATTAAAAGAACTATTTTAAGCTCATGGGTTTTTAATGTTATATGGAAGCAGTTGATGAGTAAAAAAAGTGACTTAACTATTCAATTCACATTAGCTTTAAAAGTAAGTTGACTGTGAAATTGTTGAAGTATTACAAAATTTACATTTATGTAAATTTTTGCTGCTCTAGCACCAAAATCCAAAAAAGCTCTGGTGCAAAGTTTCAGTAGTCACTAGTAACTCAGCACTGCTTATTTAGAACCTTGAAAGTGAATGAAAGGGACCAAGAGGAAGGGTTAAAAAATCCTGCATACTTTCTATGGGTTGCAAAAGTAAACACTTGAAGAACACAGTATAAAAGATTGAAACATACATAAAGAAAAAGGAAGTAGTTTACGTTTAATTAAAATATATTTTGCATTCTGTGTTCACTACACCAAAAAAAGATGGTAATTGTAAAACCATAGAACTAACCTCTCTGACAGAGTGGATCTAAAAATTCTTGTAAACCACTTGGAACATTTCTGACGACATCACAGGAATAGCCATCTTCTGGTAAAAGAAAAGGCAGCTGTAAGTCAGGATCCTCTTCCAGTTGGACTTCTCGGCCATCGCTGCGAGCAAGTTCGTCAGCTGTATTTTCTGCAACAGTTACTACATTCTCTATCAATTCCTGGACAGAAGGCAGAAAGACATTGTTACTATAAAGGGATAATTTTCATTAAGGAAAAAACTAACATTAAGAAAATACTAAGACTGCAAGAAAAAGGAATTTGGAAAATAAATTATCAGATATAAAACTTCTTCGGCTCCACTGTGTACAGTCAGTACGCTGCATTGCTTCATTTGATTAAATCCCATAGATTATGTAGTTAGAGTATATAACAGAAGCATTTATTTTTACTTCAATATTTTCAAAACTTGTGGTGCATGTTTTTACTTGTTAAGAAAGCTGTATTTAAAAATATATAGCAGAGAACATATGTGTACAGAGGTGGAATCACAGGCAGCTATAAAATTTTGACACTTTGTTGAGTGTATATATACTTCTGTAAGACTAAATATATAGAAAGGAAACAGACAACTTGTGTAAACCAGTTTCAGCTCCATCAGGACACATATACCCAGAGAGGACCAATGTCATATACAGTTCCCTAGTTTGGAAGTTTTATAGAACTAATTTAATTCTACATTTCCTGGGAGCTCAATATAATGTGAAGGATCACTTAAGGTAGATACCTATTTTTTAAATAGCACTGTAGAAGAATACAACAGAAGAGTAGGATCACTCAAGGTGCGGCAGGGAACTTAAGTTTTACATTTGGTGCACAACTGTTCTGCTTAATATCACAAAAACCTCTATGAAACCAGTGTACTTTTCACAATGTAGCTACTGTGATTGCACGTAGCACACAGAGAGCTCTGTAAGATTTCAGTAGGATTATCTGTTACTAGATAATTCAGAAGTTAACAAAAAATCAGATTCCTAACAACTTCGCAAAAAGTAAAGGTCTAAGCAGCACTTTGTGTTTCTACATTCTTCTATTTATCCCAAATTACTCAAGAGTGCACAATGAAAAGGCTCTCCTCTCTCCTCAAGCAGTTCCTCCATTTTTCTGTTACCTTATATGCCTTAGGCTGGCCTAAGTTTTAGCATGAAAGTATTCAGTTTTTAAGTGAAATAAAAAAAAGTCACAGGCAACTTTTTAAAAAGATGTAATTCTCTGAGCACTCAGTCTCTTCCAAGTTGCATGCTCTGCCTTAGGAACCAAGAAATCACCCCAGGTTTGACTCACCACTACGATTGAATGAGCAGGCAGCATCAATACTTAAAAGTATCTTTACCTTTAGTTAACCAGCATTTTTTCTGGAAGAGAACTTACCCCAGAGATGTGTGCTTTTGCTGGCATCAAGACAGAATTACTACAATTAATTTATCTGAAGCTGCTACAAATATTACATACTGATTCCTTTACTACAAGTATTTGCTTTACCAAAGACTCAGATGTGATTTCCAGTCTCTTTCTATGGCTTCTACTTGGCTCCCAAGACCAGCTTAACAGTTTGGTCTCACCACAAGTTACACTAACGTGCAACTCAGAATCTGTAAGCCTGATACAACAATTTTATTACTGGAGCACAATGCAGAAGACAGTTGAGACAAAACCATACAAGTGTTCCCATCTGAATGTTCAGTTTCAGCAAATTTCCAGGGGGAAGTCAGATAAACGCAGCCTGTCTTTACAAGCGCTTTTTGAGAAGGGGCTTTTTACCATAAAAGGTGCTAATTTTTAAAAGAATTACATCAAACTGAAGTACATAGAAGTAAATACATTTATATTCCTTTGAACAAATTCCAAGCCTTGAAATTTTTCAGATTTGGCAGCATTAAGTCAGAGTTTGAGTGTACAAGTCTTTCATAGCAAGAAGCAAAGAAGTCCCAAATACCACTTCACTACAACAGGACAAACTAGCCATATTGTAATCCTCCCTCTGACACAAAGAAGACCTGTCAAATCTTGCACTATATTTCTTTGGAGGTCCCTAAAAAACAATAATAATAAACTGTGGAATTCTACTTATGTGTAAACAGGAAATATAAGCTATGTTCTTCAGCAAAAGACTTTTTGGTTTGGTAGCCAATATATAAAAATATATCCAAGCTACAAGTCCCCCTTAACACCTTTAGAACCATTCTATTAGTACTTTTGATTTAATAAACAGATGTATCCAAAGTTATTAAAAAATAGACTTTGTAGACAATGCATTCAGTTATATAAATATTAGATTATCTTCACCTTTTAAGATTTCTGAGATCAGTCAACTATGCTGTAATCAGGGTTTACCTTAAGAGTTTTCATCCACATATGATTACAATTCTGCAAGGAACACAAAACCTCTTTGGACTTTTGCTAAAAAGATGTTTCCCATGGGTAAAACTTAGAATAGTCAGTTGAGTCTTAAATATCAAGATAAAAAACGATTCTGAAAACAACATCCATCTCTCTCTCTCTCCCTCTCTCTCCATACATGTTCCATGCATTAATCTGTCCATCAAAGGACAATCTGTCCGCTGCTTATATGAAGGAATTCAAGATTCATGGATTTTTACATCTCACATGTAAAAAAGCTTAGTATTCCTGCTTCTTCCATTTGATTTCTATAGTCAAAATTTCAATCTTTGTTCCTTGTGGTTATACATAGAACTAGCTTTTGGGAGTGCTCTGTGCACTTCTCCTCTACCGCCTTACTGGATTTCATCCACAAATGGTATTAAAGGTGCAGTGACACCTCTCTGAGTATGCTCAACATGCAGTGTTACCTTACATTCTAACTCAGCATAAAAGAGATTTTTGATATCCTGCTCGAGTTGCAGTGAAGTACGACCACCAAAGTTGTGGCCAGAAGCAGGCTGATACCACTGATACTTCTTATTGTATGGAGAGCAGATTGCCCACTCTGACTCTTCTCGTAACAATTCCAAACCAATCAACAATAAGATAGCTATTTTCAGCCAGTGTTTTTACTTTAAGTCTATATTCCTCAGGTACGTTAAACAGCACAGTAAGTGATAGAAGAGACTTACTGTTGGGATGAGTGGTTCATCTGGAGCACAGTGATAATTCTGCAACAAAGCTTGTAGCTGCAGAGAATTCAGCTTAAAGCAAGTACTGTTAATATTTGGAACATCTGCATTTGAATATTTGTCCATGGTAAGCAATGTGGTTGCCTAGGAGAGAAAAAAGTCACAGGAGACAAATCCAAACCAGAATGAAACCTTAAGTCTTGTTTGTGAGTTTTCTTTAGATGAGACATAGGAAAAAACAAAGCATGAAGCCAGACTTGTTACAGAAGCAACATAAATATCCCCTGAACAACCATTAAATATATCTCCTGTACCTACAAGACGAATTAATACTAAACGTATCATAAATGAGGCATATCAATTTTTCAGCTACTCTTCTTGTCTCTGTTCAGCATAGTTATAGCTCAGTCTTAGAAACTGAACAGCATGTTGGCTAAAATCACTAATTATTAATTTCACTTGTAACTTAAATATTAATCATGTTGAAAACATATTTTGTGTCTTTGCATGCTACCTCAATATTCCAGGATTAATCACACAAACTACACTTGTCCACATGCTATTCTCTAGGAACACAGAATATACAAATATCCTCCTTGAATATACAATTATTTGAGAAGTGTTAATCAGAAATACACACACTCACCTGCACTATTCTGCTCAGGTGGCAATCAGCAGCCAATTCTAAACCCTGTTTTTCTGCCCAGGCTTCAATATGACCCAACTGTTGACGAACGATAGCTCCCCAATAATGTGAACATAACCCTGAATCTGGGGCCGTAACTAATCTGTTAAAAAGCCACATGTTGATAAAATGAAACAGCTGGGAGAAGAGTTGTATAGTCAGAGCAGCATTCACTCTACATCGTCGCAAAAGGGACATAGCGCCAGTCAATGTATGCAGCACATCATCTACAGAGATAAAACAAAAAGTAAATCACATTCACATACTGCAATGTACAACTGGTTTAGGCCATAAATAATAATACAGAGACACCTAACCCAGGTTGGTGAAAGCTAGGTGAAACCTACATGTGTTTAAGTTATACAGATTTTCAGAAATAAATTTACTGCTTCATGGTTTTCAAGACGGAGCAACATCAAACTAATAGCTGAAATATGTTTTTTAACTCCTGAAATGAAAATAAATTTTTTTGGGGAAATATTTAGTATACAAGTATATCGTTGGTTACATCTGACACTTAAATCATGTCCTCACTTGAGTAAACTTATTTTTCTGTCACATTTAATAACAATTTATATTCTACTCTTTCAAATGCATATTGCAATTATTCCATTACTCCATCTCCTTGCAGTTAAATATCAAACTGTATTCAAAAATTTCTGCAAAAACTATTTGTATTGCATGATGTACTTAAACTGCAGAACCCATCTCCTGTTTACACATTACTTTTTAAAAATATTATCCAAATTTCCTTTTGCCCATTAGTTCACTGCAATATTATGTAAGAAAGAAGAGAGCCTTCCTGTTAGCTTCACCAAAAGCAAACATCCTTAGGTGACTCCTGGTGGAATATATTAATGCAAGTAGAACATTTATCTCCAAGCCTTCTTTTAAGGCAATACTTTTACCTGAAATCTTTATTGAAGAGACCACCAAATTAATTTCTTTAGCATTGAAATGCAGGATTGTGACTGAAAAAAAAAATTATCTGTATAGGACAGAAATCTATAAAGCAGCTCAAAAATAACTGAAATAATGAACATCATCTGCCTTTATTCCAATGTCAGTTTGCTACTTTTTCAGGGTTTGTGCCCCAGAAAGTTCTCTCTCTTACAGTACAGGGCACTAAAACCAAAACAGTACATCTTCTTATTCTTCCTTTAATATTCAACACAGGAAAAAAGCAACTGAAGCAAGCTTAATACCCAAAAGACCAGGAAGCACACATGAATTCTGTATAAATACTCTTCATAGTTGAACAGAATGACTGTACTTAATAGCTCTGCCGATCATCTTTACTGCAATTATTCAGAATGTCATTATCTTCTTAACTCTTCCTAACCTTTCATCCCCAGTTAATCCCTTCAAACTTGAATATTTTTTCTATTTTCTTCTTTATTCATCAGGCTACATAATGTAGGAGGCTCTCACACTTTCCCCATGAAAAGCACAGCAGGGTTCCTATCTCAGGGGCCTGTGCCTGAATGTGTTCAGCACTGAAAACAACAAGAGGTGCTAGAAGTCTGAGCACAGTCACTGAGCTGGGATTACAGACATAGTGGGATAGCACACATGACCGGAATGCTCTCATGGACATTGCTGCGAAGCACTATCATACTTAAAGTATCATGGCAGCGATCCTTGTCAAGAATCTACAAGGCCAGTCAGCTTAACCTTAGTACAGGGGAGGTCCTTTGTCAGATTCTCCCATAGTATCCTTATAGTGAAATTGCTGAGCTAAGGACTGGATAAGCAGATGATAATGTAGGTAGAGAATTGGCTGGATCACTGGACTTGGTGGATTTGTGGATACGAAGTCCAGTTGGCAGTCAGCTATTAGTGGCTTCCCTCATGGATTGAGGCTGGGACTGATATTGTTTAATGACTTTATTAATGACCTGAGTGATTGGATGGAGTGCATTCTCAGCAAATTCACAGATGATATCAAGCTGGGGGGAAATATTCATACATTGAAGGGCAGCAGTATTTTTCAGAAGGGCCTCAGTAGGCTGGAGAAATGGGCTGACAGGGACTTCATAAAGTTCAAAGGCAACTGCCAAGTCCTGCATCAGGGAAGGAATAGGCCTATGCAACAGTAGAAGCTGAGTGCCACCTCGATAGAAAGCAGCCCTGCTGAAAACGATGTAGGGATCCCGGTAACAAATTGCAGCGTGTCCTTGCTTGAAAGGTAGCCAGTTGCATACTAAGCTGTTAAGTTACCAGCAGTGAAGCTAGCAGAAGGGAGGGAAGCAATCCTTCCTCTGCATTCACCATTTGTGAGACTGCATCTGGAGAACAGCATCCAGTTTTAGACTCCCCGGCACAAGGAAGATACCGATTTAATGGAGCAAATTCAGCACAGAGCCACCACGATGATTAGGCGGCTGGAGAAAAGAACATAAAAGAGGGGCAGAGAAGGGGATTTGGTTCATTTGGGGAAAGAGAAGACTAAGGGCACAGCTTTTTGCTGTCTTCATCTACCTAATGGGAGGGTTCAGAACAAGATCCCTGTCAAAGGTGCACAGTGATAGCATAGAACAACAGACAAACCAACACAAAAACTGCAACATGGGAAAATGCAATTAGATACAGGAAAAGTATTTTCACCATGAGGGTGGTCAAATGTTGGAACAGGTTACTAAGAGATGTTGTGGCATCTCCACCCCTCAGTGGACATTCAAAACTCAACTGGGCAATACTCTGAACAACCTGATCCAGTTGCACCTGCCTTGAGCAAGACAATGGATTAGACAACCTCCAGAGGTTCCCCTCCAAACTAAATTATTCCATGCTTTTTAAACCCAATATAGATCATTTGAATGTCACTATTGTCCTTTCTTATCATCCATACAAAATGGATCCAAACAATTCTCAGGGGTTAGGGCAACTTGTAAATGTCATATCACTGTTAAGAAACAGTCTATTTATTACTAATTAATTGTTTGGTTTAGAAGACAAAAAAAGATCAAGTAGTCCAACCTATTTTAGGCCTCTGAGGATTATTTTCCTCCGGATCATCAAGAAATGCTGGCATGTAGTTATTAAGCTCTGATTGCAGGCAATGAACCAGGTACCTGGAAGGGAGGGGGAAAAAAAAGAAATTTTAAAATCCTGTGTGTGTTCATTATGAATGCTTCTAAAGAAAAGGATCTACCAAATTACAAGATTCCTGAAATCGCAGTGTTATGTATGTGACTATAAGGAACCAAATAATATTTAAAAGGCCAGAGAGACCAGTTCTCCCACACCTTTCCTAGAAATGTTGGAAAAAGCATTAGGTTGTCAGGGAACAGCCTGTCAAACACAGCCACTTCAATGCAATATCGCTACCACACTTGCAAGCGAAGGTCATATGCCACATAAAGATATGTTGTTAGGCCAAACTTTGGTTCTGTAAGATTGCAAAAACTATTTTTTCCAAACAGAAATACAGTTTTCTGTTTTAAAATCTAGCAAGAGTAGTATTAAAAAAAAAAAAAATTCCTATTCTGAGCCAATGCACAAGATCCTGAAATGGCCCTAGTGTTCTGTGTAAACAATTTTTTGATTCTTGTATTTCTCTTACCTTTAACTACAGTGAAATGTCTGGTTTAGTATTCTATCGCTTCTAATAATTTAACATTTTCTTTAACACTGTTGTTGATAATTCATTTATACATTTTCTCTTAAGAACTGAAACTAAAAGGGAATCAAATTGTAAGCACATATATAAAGGAAAACATTTTATGGCTTTCTACAGCTCCCCTTTCTGTTTCACTGGTAACATTTGTAATGAAATATCCTTAATTGCTAGGAAACAGAAGCCATGGCAATTTCAACCAATTCTGGCGTATGCCAGTTGCTACCATCAAACAACATTTTCACAGCAGATTTCTTTCTTTTCATGCTTCTGTTGTGCTTTTTTATTTGCCTTCTAAATATATATTCCACAGTTCTGTTCTCCAAAAGTTTAATACATCCATTTGAAATCTTCCATGTTACAGTGTACTTAGGGGAGAATTCACACACAGCTAAAATTCAGAAATACCCATTCGCATCCAGCCTGCTCATCATCACGTACAGGGAAAAATACAGTGCCATTCCTTCCTAGCCACAGAAATATTCTGTCTTCAATGACTATCTAGCAAATTGAAGTAGCAAAGAGTTGTTTCAAGACACCAATCCAAAACACTGACCTATGGCAAAAATAGCTTCATTAACAGTTAGTAATTTAGAGGTGCTATAAAACTCGAAAGACACTGTCAAAATAGCTACTTGCTATACCCTATTTTCCCATAATTCAGCAATAGAAAAAAAAAAAATCTGTGGGAGCACATACAAAGTAGTTTGGTGCTTCTCTGATACCTTTCAGAAGTTCAGAAAACGATGATAAGGTTTCACATACCACATTCACATACTACATATTGCTCTTTAGAGTAATAAAGCCCCCTTTAAAGCTAAACAGTTAAACCATGGTTAGGCCTCCCAATCCTGTCACGGTATAAAAAGAAGAAAGGTTATTTTCTGTGCTATTACAGAAGTATGAAAAGACTATGTTTAAAATAGACATCCTACAAGTGGAGGAAGGCTAGGTATAAGTCAACCAATGTACACTAGGACTTCTCTAAACATTAGTTTCAGAGGCACAAATTTGCTGAGAAAAACTTGTTCAATACTAGCTTGGGGGAAAAATAAATCTAAATATATACAAAAATTAAGCCTTTCTTGCTGATTAGCACTGTGCTCACTCAATGTTGTTATCTTTGTTTGAGGATCCTTTCCTCAGAGGATACTTCATTCAATTTTTCTTTTAAGTATTGTAATTACCTGAGCTGACTAGCATAGGTTGATTTTACCCCAAGCTAAAATCTATCTTTACGTTTTTAAGAAAAAACTGTGCAAAAAAACCACTGTGCAAATTGCTATTTATGTGAATTACGAAAGGAGTAGATTATGAATATAATTAAAAGACCTTAAAGAGTGCAAGGTTCATTATTTTAGAGACCATAAATATTTAAGCCTATGTACTTATATATTAACAGCAAAAATAACCTTCCCTCACATCTCCATAAAAACCTTAAATTAAAAGAAAGCAATCAACACAAACTAAATTTAAATAACATTTCCCTAAAATTTTCATTGGCAGCCTCAACTATCACAAGAACAGCTAACAGATGAAACTCCTTGCATAGCTCAGTGATCCATATTCAAAAAACAAACTATCTGTCTAAAGAAGTAAGTCTAGCTTCTCCTGTAAGTCCTCCTCTCGGATATTTAACAATACACAGACATTATTGCTATACCCAAAATTTGGCAAAAATGTGAAGTTATTCTAAAAACCACAGAAACAGAGTATGTTAAGTGAAACAGAAGTTTCATAGCCTTACTTGAATGCCATTTGAACCAAGTGTGCCAAAACATCTTGTGCATCCACAGTAATTCGGCTAAGATCTCGATCTTGCTTTATGAAATTCAGTAATTCAGATGCATTTGCCATCCAAAAGGCAAGTGCCCCAGCAATATTCTTCTGTTTCTGTAAGTGGAAAGAAACAAGAAATAATACAGGAAAATAGTTTTCTGTTAAAGCACAGCAGCTTAAAAAGGCTCCACAAGATAGACCAGTACCTTTTCCCATTTCACCAAACATATCTCAGATACCAGATATTTGCAAAATGTTTATATGTAATATTGTAATTGCTGTAACTGGTAAGTTCAATTTTAACATGTTCACTGAACATACGAAATTCTATTAAATTGCCAATAGCCATATGAATAAAGCCATGGCATAAGCATCTAGTTGTATAGTGCTAAGAGCTTCGTGGAATGCAGTATCTGGTAATCTGTGCACTTTTAAGCGCATATTCACTACTGCCCACTGCCACCCTGATACTGCGGCTCACTGGCTTTGATACCAGGTGATTCAGTATCAAGTACTGATCTATCTCACCATCTCCCGACCACAAATGCCAGGCCAGGCAACCTCAGATGAAATCCAAAGAATAGGAACCACAAACAACAAAAAAAGAAAATAAAGGGAAGAAAAAGAACTTTGGTCATTTCATATCCACATTGAAGTGCGTTAAGCAGAAATTATGGAATGCCGTAAAAGTTGCAAAGTCAAAAAAGGATTTTAGTACTGCATGTTCCAGTTGCTGAATGAGTGTTATGAACTGTTCAAGTCCAGCTGTTTGAGTATTGTATTTTGATATGGAAGCAGCATGAGAAACTGAGCTAAGCCAACATAGCTAGGATCAGTTCCCAGCAATATATCCTACCTGATCAACCTGGTCTACCTCCTGGAGAAAAACGGACGAAGGAAATCAAACAGAATAGAAGAAAGAAACTTGTGAACAATCATGATAGTTTTAGAAATCAAACACTAAATATGAAGGTACAACACTTATGTTCACAGTTATACACAGATGCATTAATCAGTAGCTACGATGCAACTGAGCCCCTTTTAAAAAAATGAATTATTTTAATAGGACTAGTAGCACAACAGCTAAGAACTGAAGTGCCCACATGTCACAATTAATTCAAGGAATGCCCTATACTAGTTGACATCCCAGACTAGTTGGTTATTCCATGCTCAGTGCACCACAGAAACTCCACAGAATTTTTTGCAGGCAACGGGGTAACTAGCCATCCAAGTAACAGACCAAGGGAGCTATTTGCCCACACTGCTGCAATGAAGACAATGTACAAACAAACACAAAGGGGGACAGAAAACCCCCACCAAGAAAAAAAACAAACAAACAAAAAACAAACAAAACCAAACAAAAAACATAAAACACCTAGGACAGATTTAATACATGGCTTTTCAATTAAAGAACAAAAAGACTGCTTTAAACAACAAAAGAAAGTTAAATGAAATACCATACTAAGCTGCTTATATGCTGGTACATAAAAGCTACACTGAGTTAAGGAAACAAAAAAACCCCACCAGATATGTTTATCTGATTATTTAAAACTGAGGTCTTACTTAATTCTTTTTGGCTTTCTATTCAGACCACTCCCCCACTTGCAACACAGTCAGCTTAGATGCAAAAATTTGAGGTGTCATTTGTTGTTACTATTATTAATTTTAGTTAGAGCTCAAAAAACCAAATTGCCCCTGCTTTTTTGCTTCTTCCCCCTGTCCAATCAAGGCACTCTGAACCGACTGAAGATGTGTTGGCACAGAACAAAAGGAGATGCACCTTCTACAAACAAATGTTAAAATTTGCAGAGGATCAGAAATGCCACAGAATGATTTGGAAAAAATCAGGATACAAAAATGATAGAAATATGAATTGTTTCTATTCCTAGATTTTTATTGAAAGCACTGAGCCTTCTCATAGATCTCTCCAATTTTATCCCTATCTCATATAAGTCTTCTATAATGTTTGCATACAGTAATGCAAAGACTACAGAAAGTCACAGACTCAATTTGTTAGCAAGTACTCCTTGAGTAACTTCAGAAAGCTATCAAGTCTCCTTACGATCTAGGCAGGCAAAATTAGGATCTAAAGAATTAATTTGTTTACACACAGTACAGCACAAGAGTTTGTGCACCTTCCTTCTACTTCTGTTTTGGGTGCCTCTCTCCCCTTGCCTCCCATCTGTCTTCTCCGTCCTTCACACCCTCAGATCCCTTTCAGTGCAGGCATGCTTTACAGTCAAGACATACAAAAAAAGCGATTGTGATGCAGCGACTTATTACATGGTGGTTTAACTGTGACAGCCATCACTATAACCACTCATTCTATAGCTTAGATGAAGTAATTTGACTTAGCTTAGCTAGTACTGTTTATACTCCACTAAGCGAGGTCTAAGCTAATGACATTTTCCTGGTCAAGCTTTAGAATAATTTCTTTGTCTCTAGCCCATTAACCTTGAAATTCACTGAAGTTCTACTCTTTCATCCCATTTGTAATTTTCCCCCTTTCCTCCAGCTTCTTCAGCATGACATTTGGAAGAACCTCCTCCCAATTTTCTTCAACCTCCGACTCTCTCCAGTTTATTTCTTGCAACTAGGTAACACCTTTCACAAACCGCAAATGGAGCTACCACTTCCTTGTTGATGTCTTCCTTAAATTTTAGGTTGGAGATTAGACTGCAACTATAGAGTTGCAAGGCTGTAGAAATAGCCAAAGGACAGTCTAGACAAACACTTGGTTTTAACAGTTTTGTAATACTATTAGCACAATTATGTAAAATACACTTGCTTTCAACAACCAGAAGGCTGGACTGATTTGGGAAGCCCTTCTCAGTGCTGTAAATCAATGTTTTCACAGGATAATCTACTTTCTAGCTTTGATTTGTTTTCAAATCAAACTGATGTTTGAGCCCACCTCTCTCATATCTTCTAGCAGCTACATGGTTATCCATTTTAGTTCAACACAAAGAATGCAGAACTTTATCTTTGCTTTCCCACTGTACCCATCCCTGTCACCCCAAGTCTTTTTGTCCAGGCTCTTTGCATTTCATGTTCTCCACTACTGCCACAATCTCCCCCCTGACTTTCACAAATTCACTCTTCCACAGCCAGATCTTTTTTTTTTTTTAATAGCAGAACCTGAATATTTAACTTTTGATACCATTTCAATTTTATCAAATATCCATTTACCATGGCATCAAGAATCAAAGCAACGTGCTAGTTCTTCACTTCAGATTCAAACCACCTTTCAACCTCTCATCAGCTTCAGAATGTACATGAAAGGCTAGTCTTTGTTTTCTTACTGTAAAGTGTCTTCAACACCAGCATTTTCTCCCATTCTTTCATGTGAAAGGTGAGAACCTATTGTAACTGTTTACAGAGCTGTCTAATTATAACATTCTCCCTACTGAAAACTCCACTAACTCTTTCCAAAACCTGAACAAAAGCTGAACAGTTTTGGTTTGCTGTGACTTTATGCCACTCTCTTCTTGTTTACTTTCCTCTTCTCCCTTAATCAACCTGTTGTATAACACTTGCATCGTAAATTCTCTAAAGCAGGACTGATGCGTTTGTTATGCTTGTGCAGCACCTAGCGCAGCAGGGTCCTTGCTCTATACGGGCTACTATGGCAGTACTTTTTGCAACACATGTGTGTGTTTTAATAAATATAGAAATACATTTCAATTTTTCCTCTGAGAAAAACCTGCAGACAAAGAAGCTACAATAATTAATTAGTTAGTAAGGATACCTGAACTAGCACTCCTTTTTCAGGAAATGACCATTACATTTTATCAACAGTTACACAATGCAAGGTATTGTCTAATTTCGCAGACAACCCAGTGGATCTTATCCTGCATTCCTACACAAAACAGAACTCCCCCTGTGCTTCTGTAGATGTCTTGCACACATAATAGCAATAGCATCAGACTACATATAAGATGTCGGAACATTTGAGAACTTATGTTTCTCTTTTAAAGTAATTGTGTCAGCTTCGTTCAAAAAGTCCAGTTTTATTGCCATTTTTGTGATTACAGAAGTTGTAAAAGTAACAGGATCAAAATGAAAGAGTCATGTTTCTTTTTAATATGTTCACTTCAAGCATCAAGTGCAAACAACTGCTATCTATACGATATTCTTTAATAAGCACATCCAACTTGTTTTACAAGAGCTCATGGCCAGAAATGCTTGCAAAGATCTTACCTTCTAGAGAACAGAAGAGTAACTTCTTGTCAGAGAACATACCTTCAGAGCAACAGCCCCTCCCTAACCTCCCACATTGCTCAGGAGCGAGTTTCTTACCATTCGCATTATTCATTGACACAAAAGCAAACCTTCACGTGGGCAATCAATGCAATGCAAAGTCTGACCCTTAACAATAGTTGGTTAAACACTAAGAAAAAGACTAAGAAGGTTACTAGATAATCTACAGAATGTATTTAATTCCCTTGACATGTTTTTGCAGAGAAACTCACCTGTATAACTCCTTCCATCATGTTCACCATCTTGTTGACTATTGCAATGACTTTGTGAGTACGCTCAGTAGGAGTGATGTCAGGTCTGTACTGGCTTGACAATACATACCGACATGTCATATACAAAACATATGTAGGTGACAGCTTAAAATGAACTGTCGAGCTATTTGTGTAATTTATAATGGCAGATAAGAAGGCATCTTCAGCTGTAGAGAAAGAGGAAAAAAACATGTCATAAAGCCAAAGACAGAAAGAAAATGAAATAAAACAATTTCATAACTTGGGGCATAGAGGATTTCTTTTTGGAGGAGGAGGGGGGAAGAGCAGAGCAACTTACAGGAATTTGAACTCTAAATTGTTTATTATGTACTACAGTTACTTAGGCACAGTAACACCACACTTCTATATAAAGCTAGAAAATCTGATCATCAGGAATCATTTCTGTACTATTTCCTATCCCTTTGCTGAAAATTTGCATCTTCAAGGGAACAGGAAAATGCAAGTTTTATCTTGTCCGTTCAATTCCTACAAAACTCCCTTATTATAGGGAATTTTATACTAATAAAAATCTGTGTTTGCTTGCTCACAAATCTATTTAGTTTCAAATATTTGAAGTGTGGGCAATCTCTGGCACGGTATTTTTCTACCAGATCTGAGAACTTAAAAACCTGGGGACCAAGATAACAAAAAATTAAATTCTAAATGAAAATTTAAACCTAATCTGTTTTTTTATAAAATGGATTTTGACCAAGATGCAATCTATTATCCAAGGCATGGAGAACAGTATAGAAGAGAATGAATTCAATGTACTGTTGAGGAGGTGGGATTAACAGGTTTTTTCACAGTTAAATTTGAATATCTGAAGATAAAGAATTGAAATGCAATTAGAATTAGATATGCATGAACCTGCCTCAATATCCGAAGTGTCTGTTCACCCTCCCCAACAAAATAAATTATAGTACTGGATTAGCTATCATCTGTTTAGTCGTTATTCTTTTCAATATTTACTTAAGTTACCCTTAAGTTTTCAAACTGACTGAAATATTACACTAGTGTCAACAGGTTAGTGTTATAACTTCACAATTTACTCACAGCTTTCCCTGAATTCAATACTGGCAGGTAGTATCAGTTCTGGTCCGTGGGCATCCTGAGGTCTAAAGAAAGAAGACAAAAATTGAAACAATCCACACGTAAAATTCCACTGTAAAAATGACAGATTTCTCCAAATACACTGGTTCCAAATGCTGACACAACATCCTTCCCCACAATGATCTTTTTTTACCTTTCCTCTAGAATCATTCAAGCTATGTTTGCCCGCAACACAACGGATCAAAATATAGACTTGAGCTGTGGAGTCTGTGATATTAATGAACATCCTCTTCTGCACTGTATAGCAGACTGATAGGATCAGATTGCCATCTGCCATTGACAGGATTCAAATAACAAACTATTCATGGACACGTGAAAGAAAGTGAATGAAGCTTCACCTGAAACATCAGCTCCGTTACGACAAGTGTACTTTGCTACCTTTAATGCCCTTAAACCAATGAGAACTTGGTCAACTTATTCGTCCTTTCTTCTGGTAAGGAGGAAAAGGAGCTAAAATCTAGCCCCTACCCTCACCTGGCTGTTGCTATGCTATGTTAAGAAACAGCAGTCATTCCATGAGCCCCAGAACTATGTCCTCACTTAAACTGACTGCAGTGCTCTTTCTTATCAGTACCTATCAGAGAATTCACAGAGGAGAAAAATGAACAGAAAATTGATTCTTTTGGTGTCTATAAAAAGTTAAGCACATTTTTCATTCCTCCCTTAAGCAAAGGCATTAATTGAGCTGTTCTCTGTAGTTAGGCACCTATTTTGCACCTGAATATTTTGCGTATTTTTTAGAGAACATACAAAAGCTTAACATCTTCTACATGCAATAGCCAGTTTTAACCACATGTAACACAATAGGTAGCTTCCTACTTTCCCCAGAAATTTTGATAAAGAAAGGAATGTAATATGATTATATAAGCCTCATTCTCCTGAAAAATTTTAGTTATGCCACAAAGCAGAGATAGGACACTGAAGGCCTTTATTCACTTATCTCCGGTAGTAAAAATCCACAAGATAATTTTGAAAGCTGATGTCTAAAGATCTAAAATTAAATTTTAGCACGTTCAATCAAAAAACTAAGGGTACCTTTGTGTTTTGGTGGGGTTTTTGTTTTTTAAACTTGCAAAAACAAACCAACAGAGAACTCAGTTATGCCATCTAGATAATGCATTATTATAAAAAGAGCTCAGCAAAACAAAGTTCTGGGGAGCTAAAAGTGAAGGCACAGCAGGGCAATATGTACACAAATTTCTGCCAGTTCAGTTACATTTCAAACATGACAGCATGCTCTCTTTATGAAGAGCGCTCAGTTGGTGTGTAAATTGTAGCATGTCCTCTGTTTTTATTGCTATTTAAATTGAAGATGAACGAATTTTTCACTACCCCCACACTGTCAGAAGTGCATCGTCTTCACTGAGAACTTACTTATTTCCATAGAAGAATAACTAATACTCACACAGCATTATAAAAATAGAACTACAGTGACAACTCCAGAGAAATTTTTAATCTGTCATTATAGGAATGGTAATAAGACAAAGAAATGTTTCAACAAACTGGTTGGTAAACCAGTGACAGATTTCGGCTGATGATTTATTTCTTTTTCTTTAGAACAAAAAGATAGTGATCCCTTTTAGCACAAAGGAAGGAACAGGATTCTCAGTCTTCCCTCCAATAGGAGACAAAGCGGCATGAGAAACAAGAACTGATACGGATTAGTGCAAGATTGCTTACAGAATTTTGGAAATTGGCTTTAAGAGAGAAATGAATATGAAGAGGAAAGACTTCTTTAAAAAATGTTCATTTAGTTTTACCTGTAAATTAGTTCTCTAGGAACAGATGCAGTTAAGTCAATTATTTCAGCTACCTTAATATGAGTTTCCTTCAACTAATGTACCATTTTCTGCCTTCCCTAAGCACACAAGAAATACTCTCTAATTAAGCTTTGTAAATTGGAAATTTAAGTTAAAATAACTCTGTGCTTCTAATATGATAGCAGCTAGCCAACCTGCTTTGTAATTGGATACATTTTAAGTATATATTGTCTTTGTGCTTTTATAGAAAAATCCTCTCCGTGGTGATTAAATTCTCTGAGCCAAACCAGTCTGAAAGTCTAGTTAGGGTATGTCTAGCAAGGCCATAAAATATTGATCAGGGGTTGCCTCCTCTCTAAGTATAGCGTCAGGTAATATTACACTTCAAAATTGCATTAAAAACAATAATACATTCTCCAGATATTTCTGTATTCTTCCAGATTAATTGTCTATAATAAACTGCATTAAAAAAAAAATCCTCTGTCCTTATGTGGTTGTTTTAGCCAGCATACTAGCTACGTATAAATTTTGTAAGGCATGTTAAAATTAGGAATCAAGTAAGTGTCTGCATTCCATTAACACCACTTATATATCACCATTCTCATTTCCAAACACATTTTTAAGAACTCGTGAAGGGTATCCAAGGCAAAAAGTGATCTTTTTTTCTTTTTTATTATATGCTTGCTCATGCTAATTGAAGTCAGTTATCTAACAAGGATGTATAACCACAATCCTTAACTAAATAGTCATCATCTTTTATTTCACAGAATCACATTTCAATCAGAACAACCATACCAAATAAGTAAATTGGAGTTATGCTCTCTCAGATTTCAATTCTTTTCCTCCTAGAGGCTAGAGATGAAAAAATAAGGCAGCCAACTTCTAATCTTTGGTCTTCAACCCATTCAGTGAGTGATTGCAAGAAAGTCTTATTCGTCTTATTATTCACCTTTGAACAGCAGTGATGAACACACACAAAAAGAACAGACAAGGACACGTGGTACAGAGGTGGACTAGTTGTACAGTAACAAGAACCTGGAACTGTTTAGTGAAGATTTCTTGGTTTTTCAAACTAACATAGCAGTTACTTCACTCCACAATTACTGACTTTACAGTTCACAAAATGAGACCAGAGTATCCCAGAGGAAGCCTAACTAAAGATTCACAAAATACATCCACAAAGGGGAAGAATTCAGTTTACTTGAGCAACTCATTGCCTGGCATTTCCTAACGTGACAGCCTGACTTTGCTAATTTGTTAATCTCAACATAATGAATGTATCTGAGAAAGAGCACGTGATAGAAATGCTGTATTTAGATAATAACTCTCAATGTAATTACACAACACATACTATACACATATAAGATATACACAGAAATAAAACAGCAATGTCAACACTGGTGATAAAAAAAGATCTCTGCGGTTGCAGCTATCACAAATTTAAGTGTAATTTGGATGCCTCTCTAAAAACATTTTCTGTGCACAGGCACCAAGGTGAAAAAACCCTGTGGAACAAACAGTAAGACTTGTATGTGTATTGTCTTCAGAAGGAATTTTAAAAGTTTAAAAAACCAAAATAAAGCCAAGATGCAGCTCATTGATGGCTCTGTATTTTTGGACCATAAAGCTATAGTACAAGATAATCCTCTTGCAACAAGTGCTCTTGCTGAAAGGCAGAAATACAGAAATTTAACACATACAAATGCACAGCTAGAACTCAAGAAATATTAACAGTAGAAGCCTCAAGGACTTCTGACAGGCTACAAAAAGTTCACAAAGAAGTTTTGTTGATCTTCTATGAGAGGAAAATTACAGTTAAAACACTAGTAATTCAGCAAGAAGGAATTAAATCTTCAGCAACCTTAATAAAAACAGTTCTGAAAAAGACACTCAAGATTCCCAGGCACTCTAACAAGAGAGTGCAGAGTAGAACCGAGTCGTATTCTACTGTAACTTCACTGATAGCATTTAAAAGATGTCCCTGCTACAAAACACTAGAACATCAGGAATTCAGTTCAGGTGGAAGCAGTTTTCTGCCCTTTTTTTTTCTTTTTCTACCACTCACATCTCTGAACTCTGTTTTCTGTCTAGTGAATAATAAATCCACCTGAAGATACTAGAGGCTTTATACTAGAAGCTTTACAACTCGAATCACTGCACTTTTTAACCCTGCAGCACATTTACCTTACCTTTCATCCATTTATCATAGCAATTAATCTAAATTTAAAAGCCGATTTACGTAGACAGCAATGCAATCTTGTATTTTTTTTAAGATTTGAAAAAAATTCTTTTTCACAGAATCACAGAATTGCTGAGGTGCGAAGGGACCTCTGGAGATCATCTGGTCCAACTTCCCTGCTCAAAACAGGGTCAACTAGAGCAAGTTGCTCACGACCTTGTCCAGTCAGGTTTTGAGTACCTCAAGGATGGAGACTCGACACCTTCTCTGGGCAATCTGTTCCAGTGTTCAATCACTCTCATAGTAAAGAAGTTCCTCCCATCAGGTATTTACACACATTGATAAGATCTGCCCTGAGCCTTCTCTTATCAAGGCTATGTAATTCCAACTCTAGGTACCCTCTCATTCTTTTCATAAATATGTTCTTTTTATCAGAACTGACCAAGACATTGGACTCCAAAGAAAAAACAATCGCACAGAAGCCTAAGCTGAAAGGGACCTCTAGAGATTACGTGCTCCAACCTTCTGTTGAAAGCAGGGCTTTATCCAGGGTTATCCAGAGCCTTGTCAAGCAGAATCTTGAAAATTTCCTGTGAGGGAAGTTTCTACCAGTTCTCTGGGCAACATATCCCAATGTTCACTTGGTCTCACAGTGAAGATTCCTCCCCTACACTTCCTACAGCCAGACAGTTTTCCACTGAAGCAACTTCTGCTCATTGCCTCTTCACCTGTCAACCAGCATCCTTGTGATGACAGCACCTCCATCTTCTCTATAACTACCCTTTTAGGTATTGGAAGATTATGATTAGATCCACCCTGAGCCATGTTCTCTTTAGACTGAAAAAACCCAATCCCTTCAACCTTTTTTCATACATCGAGTTCTTTAATCCTCTAATCATGTTGGTGGAGATGTCTCTTCACAGGACTGTTGCCAATTTTTCAATCTCTCTCTTGAACTGGGGGCACCAAAACTGGACACAGTATTCCAGGTGTGGCCTAACAAGAGCCAAGTAAAGTGGGATAATCATATCCCTTGATCTGCTGGCTGTGTTCTTGCTGATGCAGCCCAGGACATAGTTTGCCTTCACTGCTGCAAGGATACACTGCTGACTCAAGTTTAGCTTGCTGTACACCAGGACCCCAGGTTCTTTTCAGCAGAGCTATAATCCAAATGGTCAGACTTCAGCCTACATTGCTCTTGACATTTTCTGTCTCATGTCCAGGACTTCACATTTACTTCTGTTAAACTTCATGCAATTCTTGTGTGCATAGGTCTCTCTGAACAGTGGCTCTTCTTTGTGGCTTATTTGCTATTCTCCAAGTTTGGTATTACCCACAAACTTGGCGACGATGCATTCAATCCTATCACCCAGATTGTTTATACAGTTACTAAGTAGTATCGGATCCAATACTAACCTTGAGAAACTCAACTCACGACCAGCTGCCAAGTTCAACTTTGAGCAATTAACCATCACCCTCTCAGCCTGGCAGTTTAGGCAGTTTTCCACCCATCTTGTGGTCCACTGATCCAGACCGTATCTTATCAACAAGGATGTTCTGGGAGATTGTGACAATGCCTTGCTAGAATCAGGTAGATGATATCATGCCCAGAGCTCTCCCCTCATTAACTATGCAAGTTGTTTCATCATGGAAGCCAGTCAGGTTGGTCAAGCATGATTTATCCTTAGTAAATCCATGCTGTCTTTTCTTAACCACTTTCTTGACCTTTGTGTGCCTTGAAATAGCTTCTATGAGGACTTGTTCTACAATTTTCCCAGGGCCTGAATTAATGCTGACTGGTGTGTATTTTCTGGATCTACCACTTTGTCTTTTCTGGAGATGGGTAGCATTTGCCCCTTTTCCTGTCATTTATTACCTCTGATCTCCACAACCTTGCAAAGATGAGACAGTGGCTTTGCAATGATGTCAGCCAACTCCCAGCATCTTTGGATGCATGCCATGGACGGAAAATAGAGACAATTTTTGAAGCAATGCTAATATTAAAAGACATTGTCTAACAAGGAATTGAGTCCTTTTGGATAGGCACAAACTGAATTTGAACAAGGTATTATGAATTATGAGACTGAATAGCAAGAAAACGGCATACGATTTGAAGTCAGTGTTTTCCACTATGGCTTTGGAAACAAACTGAATATGCAGGGCATGAAAAGTGTCATTCTGCACCTGAAAAAAGGGCCTATGAGCAAAATGGGATAGCGTTTATCTACCTATTAACAGCCACTATATCATAAAAGCAAAAATCAAGAAGGAGGTGTTATAAGCATTTACAAATTACATAACTTTGCAAGACAAGCATTCTTGCTCACAAGACTTGCGAACAACACTACTGTAGAAATAGGAGTGACCTGGTTATTTCCCTCTCCAGAGTAAAGCATATCATCTTGCCACTGACAAATGAAAATTTCAAATAATTGTACTTTTGTTATTAAAGGAATTTCATATGACATCCCTAACCACAAATCAACAGTGGTGTGACATGACTATCAGCTTGGCTTTACAAAAAAAAAACTACAAATAACAGAATATTGAAGCAAAGGAATATTTTTTTTTTAATATTCTGAAGTTTTTTGCTTTGTTTGTTAATCCTGGGTTTTATTGGGAGTGAGATCTCAAAGGAAATCTCATTTTCCATAGGAAAAATCAAGTAGTTTAAAATATTTTAATACACTGCTTGATCTATCAGAAAAATGTATCCAGTTTTTTCCATTATGAAAAGTAATGGATTACACATTTCCTACCTGCTTTCCTGTCTGCGGTAATCTTGCTGCTGTTCTATTCTAATCATTGGCTTCACCATTCCTCGTTCAGCTGTGCTGGATGCTGATGATGTCCTGTCACCATCAAGCCTGCTGGTGCTCTAATTCAAAACAGCGGGACAGGTGCTTAGCATGCAAACATTGGATTAGCCAGTATTTGTGCTTGGCACTATTAAAATGAAGTATCAATTTGATGTTTGAAAAGAGATGGGAAAACAGAAGAGAAGAGTACAGCACAGAATCCAGCAGCTCAGCAGGTGTTTTCACCACAACGAAGCATCAAAGAGCACACTTGCAATTCAAAAGATGACAATGGCCAGCTAGGAGCAGCTATTTGTTAATGCATTGCAAGATCATATAATGAAAATTTCAAACGTCTTTATTTAAAAGTTGCATAGTTATCAATACAAAGTAAGAATGAATTGTTAATGAAAACTTAGCTAAGAGACAAAGTTAAACATATTAACAGATTTAAAACTGGCTATGCTCCCCTACCCTGCATCTGCAATAGCGCCAAGTGCTTACATAATTTATCCTGTTCTTAAGAAAAGTCTGATCTGCTAGACAGTACGTAATTTTCCAAGACAAGAAATGGAAATTCAAACTATGCAATTTTTTATGTACAGTTTCATTTGTTTTCTTTCAGTGTCACAAGCTCCTTAACCGGAAGCTTTTAATTTATCATTTCCAATTACATCAAACCCTGTCAGGAAGGGGAAAATAATGCTGCTTTAAGCAGCAAAATATGTAGCAATTATTTTTCAGTATAAACAGTTGAAAACAAAACATCAGTAAAATATGAAGTGTTTCCCTATTTCCTAAGAAATTTTTAGGACTAGATAATTCTCTTTGACACAAGAAAACCTAAAAAAAGTGCATCTCAAAACAAGAGTTTGAACAAAATAGTTTTTTCAGTACTGACATGCCAATCCATGAATCACTTTTCATCACCAGGTCTCAGAGAACTTTCATTGAAGTTATTGTTACCTCTCTTCCAAATAGAAAAGCAAACTCATAACAGCAACTGTTAGAAAACAAGTGATTCACCAGTGATTTAAGAAGATGTCATGCACATTCTCAAACAACTCAAAAAAAAAAAAATTAAATTTTCCCAAGCTTCCCTAGGTCCACTAAAAGTATTTTTCTAATGAGTCTGAAAAGAATATGACATATGCTATATAATAATGTCAGAAACTCCAATTCTGAGCAATTTTGAGGCATTTTAATATTTTACAAAGTTTCTTTTTTTTTTTTCCCTTCCAAAATGTCACTAAATAAATTCCTATCAGAGGTAAAGAATGCATCCGAGATAAAAGAAAGCATTGTCACAAAGAAAGAAAGGAGAAAAACTGAATCAGAAGTCTGTGGCAAGAAAAAAGATTTTAAGACTAACAAATATATTCAAAAGCTATCAGAGTATTATTAATACCTACACTGCCACACCAATATCACTAAATTTCTTTACAAGTATTTCAATTTGATAATAGTAGAAATAAAACATAAGAGGAAATGCATTTCTGGGATGACTACTATATGTCATGTTACTGAAATAATTCATTCTCTCATTTCATGAGGCATGTGATGATAGTACCAAGCATTAACCATTGTGTTATTTTACTCTATTTGTTTGCTCTCAGAAAATGCAACTCTGGCACAGAATTTATTAACAGAAAGACAGTGCAAAAAGAAAGCAAGAAAAGATTATCACCTCATAAAATATTTACAACTATGACTGCAGAGGCAGTTTGTTTAGTCAATCAACGTGTGTACACGAGCTCTATTGAAGTCAAAAGTCACATCCATTAAATTTTAAAAGCCTAGTTAAATTAAAATTGAACACCCTTTCACATTTTATATAAAACATTTATTTACCCTATCGCAGATGACAATAGTCATATGCTACATACATGAGATAATGATATATCATTTCTAATATGAATCTCTAGCTGCATGTAATCTGCCTTTAATAGGTCAGTTTGGGGAGAAACTATTCCAGGCTTGAGGAATTTCCCTTTCTAAAAAAAGTTACTATTCTTGTAACGGAATGCATGCCAAATGCTAATACAAACGTAAACAGAAAAGTTCTGTGGAAAAACATAATAATGCACATGATACCCAAGCCCACCCACAACAGGAAATGGCTGGGGAGAATGATGAACTGGCCGCACTTTACCAAATACTACTGATGTTATAATAAACTTACACATGATCTTTTATTATTTATTGCTAATTTAGTCATAATATAATACCTTGCTTGCTGGTAATGCTGTTCCACTGTGAACATCTCCCTCCAGATCAAATGTGGTTTCCTGAACAGCTCTAGAAGCAAGATAACATTTCAAGTACTTTTTAGAAATTATATTGTTAAACATTTAACAAATAAGGAACAGACCAGCTAAAATTAGTAATTTAAAATTCAAGAGGTATACCATGAGTCCAGTTAATATTAACTTTTTAAAACACTGTATCAATTCTTTATATAAAAACACTACAAATATTTATACAATTTCCTTTGAAAAAAGAGATTTAGTTACATTTTTTTCCCAGTCAAGTGAGAAAATATAAATACACATAAACATAAATAATGTAAATATAAACACACATAAAAATATGTTCAAGGTATTGTATTCACTGCAGTAGACTTGCTACAATTTTTTGCTCAGCTCTTCAGTACTAAATCTACAACAATCTTGACAATGTAAATCATTCATAAATCATAGTATTGCATTTTATTATCTGCTTATTCTGAAGATTTAAAAAATATTTGATTGTTCAAGCTGCAATAGCCCTTTGCGAGCCCTTTGCCCTTTGCCAGGGCTGTCCAGGTAAAGCTCTGCAGTAGTACAGTGCTTTGCAGTTGACTGTGTAAACCTGCAAGAGCATTTGTTTATTGATCTGCAGGCTAGATGTAGAATGAACTCAAGATTTAAGCAGAAATATTACGTGACAGCTAAATGGCTGGAGGTCTTCCTGCAGACAGGTCCTACAACAAGCAGACAGTGTACTTCCTCGTTAAAATAAAGTGGAGAAAAAATAACGAAGTATATATCTACATTAACTCAGCACATTAGCCAGAAGAGCCTCTTTTCCTAGGTATCTTTCTCTCATTCACCTCCAAGCCAATTTGTTTCTTTTCTAAACCACAGTATACTACAATAGTAGCCTCATTTGGACCCAGAGAGGATGGAAGATATGATGTTATTTTTTTTCCATGCTATACAGTCTGATTTTAAGACTATTTCTCCTGAATACTTCTATAGCCACTGAACAGAATACCGGATCCCCAAGTCACTAAGTCTATAATCAGTATTTTTATTATGCACCTATCAAAACTATGAATATACAGAGAAACAACAGGATGGACTTCTGGACTGTTAGTCCTTGCAACACAGAAACTAGAAGGTAAGTAATCACACTGTAAAAAGTGGTTGCTATATCGACACATTTAGTTTCCTAACTTGACAGTCTCATTTCGTAACTACCCTACTTAATTTCCAAATCCTTCTAGTTGAATTTTAAAAGTTACTATCCCAGAAAAAACAAAAACCAGGCTCTCTGAAAACATTCAGTGAATTCTTTACTTTTCCTGGAGGTTGGATGAACTTTGAAATATATTAAAATAAGGCATTCCACTGTTTTTAACACAGAAGTGAGCATCAGGAAAACTTCCCTGAGTACTTTATAATGAAAAAGACACTTGCTAATCCTAAAAAAAATCACAAGGTGGAGCTCAAGTATTGAAATAGTTATTATATATTTAACACTTAAAAGCAGCTACTCAGAACTCATTTAAAGTCATACTCTAGCCACAGGCCATTTATAATGCTCTCATTCTCTATTTTTTCCAAGGCTCCCCCTTCACCTCAGTGGGAAGAAAATAAATTTTACTCACCCGGTTTTGTGTCTTGGACCTTTGACCATAAGACTTGCATCAATAGGTCTTTTAGGAATAACATGGTCCTGAGTGGGATCCACAAACTTAAATACATGAGATGACCCAAACTGAACCTTCATTCCACTTTGCAGCATAGTGGTTTCTGAAATACGCTGACCCTCCACATAAGTTTCAGCATCAATGCTTCTCGGGGTTACAGTAACAACTCCATCCATATTAGTGAGGTCACAATGATGAGGCTGAATTCCTGGACCAAATAACTGCAAATAGAAGTAATTAACATGGAATAAACTAAATTATACAGCAGCAGAAATTAAAACAAAAAGACTGAGCTGCAGCTTACCCTATTTACAGACAAGTAACTTAACTTTGCTTGCTTATGAATTTAACACGAGTGGTACTAAAATCAGTTGCGTTTGATTTCAATTTTCTTTGCAACAGAGATAATAAAACACATATTTAACTAAAATGTGCAGCAGAAATCCCTTAATGAAAAATTTTTCACTTTTTTGGTCATATGCTGTTCAGAACTGTTTTCTTTCACTTCCTGTTTTAATGTGAAATCTCACAATGCAAGTATTTACAAGTCAACTAACTGGACTGACGTGGACCCAGGGTGCTATAAGAGACTCCCTGGCATGAACTTCATACAACTATGCTTGTTTTATACATTCAAGAAATTCTACCTCACTCAAAGGGGTTGAGACTAGGACTTGAAAGCCATTAAGCAGTTACGATAACACTGATACGTACCATTTGATTCAGTGACGAAAAAGAATACCCCATTTCAAATAATGAAGCCCTTACTTTCCTCTTAAAGCAAGAGAGGGGAAATAAAATAAATCAGAGAGTTATGACCATTAACATGAAATTGCAGCAGTATTTTACCCTTCTAGCTTTGAAGGGTATTCACAGAATATTTTACTAGTTTCCACAATTACACATAACTGACCAGAGATCGGATCAGTTCTGTCATCTGAGTCTGCTTTTTTTCCATACCTGAATAGAATTGTCATCAAATTTTTCGGTTCCAACTTCAGTGACACTTAATTGTAGACGATAGAGCTTTGGCTTATCTCTGGAGTCAGAACCATCTGTACAGCAAGTGACAAATATTAATTTGCAAGTTATTAATTAAAGTTCAATACTCACACAATATTTCTACATTATTGCAATTTAGTTCAGAGTAGCAATGTTCACCAAAAAAAAAAAACAAACTGAGTGACATTCTTTCAAGATTTGTTGGGAACTTTGTTGTTCATAGTAGTGTAAAAACATTGAAAGTAGACAGAGCCCACTCAGAGCGACTGTTTTCTGCAAGTGGAAAGAACAAAGTAATCAAGAACTACTATACAGAACATACTTCGAAAAACTTTATTTGTTAGTAGTTTAAGCAATACAATTTTTGTTAATCTCTAAGATTTTATATGGGTATACCAATATGGGTTTAAAAGATTTAGAAAATAAGATATCTGGAGATCTCAATAATAATAGTATTTATTGATCTTACTAAAAGTACAGATTATCAGCCATATCTACTGTCAGGTGGCCAACATGCCAAACTGTTTCCTATTCATCAGATACTGAAATCAGGCGATATTAAAAGAGAATCTTACAAAATGTTTACCTATGACAGCTTTGGTCTACAGGACTGTAGCACTTCTGGCCTTATCTTTATAGTCCCATTGACCTATATTTTCATCTTGGAGAAAATGAGGTCAAAGATAAAGTTTGTCTTCCTCCTCCCCCCAGAAGAACATATAGTCCAAACAGCACAAAATTTCGCAAGATACACTGGATGCAGCACAGGATTTAGCTGCTGCCTTCACAGGCTAACACAGATGGGCTTTGGCACACACACAAATCCTCCTCGCTTCCCAGAAAATACTACAACTTTAAATATTATCAGATACTAAACTAATACTGTCACTTCTGATTTTTCTCCAATTTCTTCTCCAAAGGGAAGATGCAAAAAAGGGAGGCTGCAAGACAAAGAATGTCCTACCTGCGGACATGAACAATGATTTCAAGTCATCCCCAAAAAGCATTAGAGAATATTATTAAAGCCATGGCACATAGAGTGATACTTTCTTCAGTAGGATACTAGTAATCTTCAGATTTTAAATGAAAGTCAATATAAACAGAATCTCCATAAATCTAATTGTAAACTCCCAGCATTACTACCAGGATGTGTTTATTAAAATCAGAATGCAAGCCATTTAACGATAAAATGTCACTTAGCCTATGAAGTCCTCTGTCAATCCTCCAATGAAGGGTATTTAAAGGCATTAAAAGTCAACAGCACAGAGAAAACAGTTAAGAACCATACACTGACTAAAAGGAAAAGATACAAAGAAAGGAAGGCAACGGTATAAAAGAACAGAAAACACAAAGTGAATGGAGGGGGGAAGAAGCTGGGTTGTCAATAAAGAATGATACCAACAGTGTTTTACATGATTTTGACATGGGGAAAAGTATAATGGGTACTCCTAGTAGTAAGCTTCTCCTGGGGGTGTTGTGATGTTATTGGGACACAAAGACATAAGGCAGAGACAGTCCATAGACTAGTACTATAAATACCAAAGTTAAGTGCTGATACTATAGTAATATCCAGGTTTTGAACATATTTAGAATCACTATCGTAATAGTAGTATGTCATACATCACAAAAGAAGTATTAAACGTAAGAGCACTCAGTCCTCTAAACATTTTTCAGGTACAGGGATAAGCCTTTTATTAAATCCCAATATTTGCATCTATAAAGACATACATCTAATATCACTGTACACTAAAAAAGGTAATACTAATACAGCATCTTCAGCAATTTAAATTGTATGCAGTTTTTAATACTTAACAGTGCTCATCAGAAATTATATGGCTGCATCTTCGGTGTCACCAAATGCAGACATGTAATAGGCTACTGAATACATTTGGCTACTTACCCCCAATTCTCTGAATTGTTATTATGTCTCCCTACAACTTACACATCAAAACCTAGAGTAGCTGCTTCATTTATTTATTTATGAATCCACGTATTTCCTCCTCCTACCCACATCCCAGTTTGGTAGAGCTGGCACCCAAAAGATACAGGATTCAGTTTGCAGGCAAGGACCCTTATTCAACATGCAAAAATACTGGAATTTCAAAAGTCAGTGGCATAAAAGTCAGGGCTAGTTATCTAGGGCTTTTGTTCTTATGGCACTTCCTTCTAAGCCCTTTATATACAGATTAGAGAATAGGCTTTACGGTCTAGTGATTTCACCCCTACACTAAATATACTTCCCCTCCGCCCCGTACTTTTTCTTAAAAAGGAAAAAAAAAACCCACACAAAAGCAAACTTAAAAATATTCCTACGTATTTCTGAAATATTCTGTAAAATACATAATGAAATACTATGTTTTTTCAAGTGTTTACTTAAGATAACTTCTGGATCTTATTCCTGAGTTCAGCACTTGTGAATAATCAATCAATACTAAGTTCCTGCTAATAAACATTTACCTCACACCACCGTATATCCTCAATATAGATGCATGTCATGTAACGTGCTTTCACATAAGAAATATATTTTAGTATCACAATGTTTCTGCTGAGGCAAATTAAGACTGTTTTGCTTCTCTGGAGTGTCCAATGTAACAAGAAAAAACTTACTTTAAAACCACAACACTAGATACAAACACTTTTTTCTTTTCCCAGGAAAACAAGAAAAATTCAAGGAGTTACTGAAAGTTATTTGGAGCACACATGTAATCATCTATCACTAAAGGCCAATTTCTACAGTAAAAGCTCTCTTAATCTTGAAGAGAATTACTACACTTCTAAGAAGGATGAAAGGCCTTTTTGTTCTAGGGGAGGGATGCAGGAGGGTAGGAAGGTTGCATTATACCGTAGTGTAAAGTCTTGTATTTCCTGTTTTTCAACAGCTGGAAACTCACCTAAATGTTCTTTGGAATGCATTCCTCATAACTCACTGCAGCGGGATACAGATTCTGCCATACCTGTGGCAAAGTCCCTGCTCCCCAAACCGTGACAGTCCAAGAAGGCTGTTCTTAGCCTCTAAGGACCAAACTTTAAAGACTTCTGATGGTTCAGAAAGGCGATACATACAATCTAAGTCATACGACTTAAGGGCCAGAATTTGGGGCGGGGGGAAATAATATATCTGGGGTTTTTATCTGACACAACAGTAATTTTCTTTTAATTCAGAAATTGGAAAGGTCAAAGTTCTCAGAAAGGTGGGCAATAATAAACAATACAGAAGAAGCAGCAAGAGGCATAAGGAAAATGTATGAATTCTATACAAATTTGTTCATTTTATCTGCATACATAAGTAAACACGGCATGGAAAAAAGATGGCCTGTATTCTATTTATGGCACCCATGACTGAAAACATTACCAGAGCTAAATAGGTGCAGAGAACATCTAGATTTTGGGGGTTTTTTAAGCTTAGAAAATTGAATTTGAACGTGCCTCCCAGACGTGCCCCCAAGCCACAAGCTGAAGAAGCAAGAACTATTATTCAAGAGACCAAGTTAGCCACTACTGCATACATTAAACTTAATTATCTACCTGACAAAGCTTTTCCCAGTGACATCATATGAGGGTTCAAATAAACTTGGTAGGGTTTGCATTTGAAATAAGTTTCACAAGTTATTTTCCCCCATGACAGAAGTACACATACAAATATACATATACATCTATGTACACTGCCTATCGCAGATTGAAAACTTGTATTTCAGGAGGTAACCCTCAATCAGAAAGCAGACCTTATCACCAAAGACCAGGCAGGAGACAGTGATTCAGAAAATAGGGGTTTTCAAAAACACTGAAGCATGTATATGTACAGCAAAAACCGCTATAAAACATGCAGTGTAGAGTAAAAAGACGCACCATATATTACTGTTCACCTATAGTCACTAGTGAAATTGTTTATGTAAAACCTGTGAAAACTGTGGCTTTCTATCACTTTCCATGCTAAGGATGCAATACAAATAGATTTCGTGACTGGGTTTATGCAGTTACGAATCAACATTCACACTTCAAACAGCAGTGTTGTAAGAAAACTGTGTAGTGAGCAGAAGTGAACAGTCACTGTAAGCACATAAACTCAGTGATTCATAATACAAATGTACATTTTTGATCAACAGAAAAAGACAAGACAAGCCTCCCTTCATGGATATATATTCTAAATGCATTACTTCACCACTAAAAGGTGAACCCTACACCACTTTGGAGATGATTATTTCAATTTATTTCGCTAATCCAGTGCTTGAAACAATGCTGGGAAATAGTATCCACTTAAAACCAGACTAAAACAAACGATGAAGATCAGATCATAGAAAACAAGCAAGCCCAAAGTTGAACAAAAACCTCCACACAAGGGACTGCACCTATTGACTTAAAAATTAGTTAAATCCACATTTGAAAAGCAGCAGATTTCCTGCACCAGTTCCTGAGTGCTAAGAATTTAGATAATAAGAAGTTTAAGAGATTGGTTAGGCAGATTGGAAATATCATGTAGAATTCAGGAGATAATTCTGCTATTAAATTTCAGACAAGATGTGCTCTTCCAGCAGAAAGAGCCAACAGTAGATATTTTTGGTAAAGGAAGATTCAGTGAGGAATGTGACCGACCACAAAGCTCCTTCAAACTAATGTGTAAAAGTGTTACCACATACCATACTGCAGTTCTGCTCTCAGAAAGAAGGTTGGCTGGGGAAACCGCCCTGGCTAAGGCTTTCAAGCTTCTCCAACCTCCTGTAATTATTCTTTCTGAGTTGTTATACCTTCATGTTCTCAGCATCTCCCATTGCTGTCAATTCTACAGCTCAGGGTTGCTTTTTTGTTATGAGGCAGGGAGAAAAGCCTTAAGGTGTTGCCTTTTTTTTTTTTTTTTTTTAAAAAATGCTTTATAATTTTTATTTCAGGCTTGCAGGATAAATCTTGGAGGCTCACATCCTAAAAAATGGCTTTTTGTCATTTTTCTCAGCCTTTAAATATTATGATTGAACAACTGAGGTTAATAACATCCCTGAACTTATCACCAACCATATTCACAGATAACATAGACAGTATCAGCTATCCAAAGTGCTGCCGTATCTCACTTCAGTCTATTTCTATTACTATCAGATTCATCTCAGTTTATTGGTTCATTTACATGATTTGGAAGACACAGACAATTGCTGACTGCCACATTTACAGCCACAAGCTACTGAAGTGCATCCTCTACCGTACTGTGCAGAATCTGGTTTTCAGTCTATAAAACAGTCATACAACCAGCAACGTCAGCAGTTGTGGAGAAGCGGAAAAACGGGACGTACTTCCACAGTAGCAAACTTATTGAATTTGTGCAATTGCACAGGGCATGAAACTGAAGTCTGCCAGGTTCTTCTGCAAGAATATAAACAGCCAATGTCCTTTGACAGAAGGACACTCCTACAGGATTTATTTCTGTAATAAATACAAGTATCCTGACATGCATTGTTCCAAAGAGACAGACTGGACTGAGTACTAAGACCTCTTTTTCACACTCCGAGATAAAGATTTAAGAAATCGTAATTTTTTTTTTTTTTCCCCAGTTAGATGCAACCAAATTTCAAGCTTTCTATTCAATGGTCAGGTGTTCCTGCAGAGCTCGTCAATGCTTATTAGTTCAGCACACTTACGGAACTTTTCTTCTCTCTGGAATAATGATGTTAATGAAATGCAAGTCTGAATTCATCAAATATTTGAGCACTGGAGGCCAAAGTTTTAACAGTTCTTTAAACCCCAGTATTGTACTCCACAGCCATGAAAGGGTGAGCAACACCAACAGACATACAGTACTTTTATAGCAGTCTAGAAAATAAAACGAGGAAACAGATGCTAAAAAACTAAGAAAAGGAAAAGGTATTTTGGTAGACATTTCACAATGAAGAAGAAAGTGGCTTTGCATTCTTATTTATTTGGCCAAACCAGGACATATCTGCACATTACTCTAAACTCTAAGGAGAATCAAAGATCCATAATGATTTGTAGGTTAGGTTATCAATTTCAAATGCTACAGATAAAACTGAACAAGACTCTACTGTCTAATGTGGCTAAATCTCTTTGATGTACACTGTTTATGTTAGACACCACCATAAACCAGGCAGTAGAAATACCAAGGATGCTACAGAACACCACACAGCAGAAAGTGAGGTCGCTTTACCAGTGGTCCAAACACTATTTCACATAAAAATCACGGATTTCATCCACTACATCAAGGCGGTCAAACATTGAAAAGCACAATTAAGTTCCATGCCATTTACCCAATTCACTTTTTAACTATGAATTCTGCAAGTGGATGGATCAAAGAACTTTTTTTTCCTGCCACAACACTGCTTGTAAGGCACCCTATGAAATATAGTTGTTAACCTTAGCTGGAAGGTTGAACTCTTTGGGTGGTAGCACATTCATGACCTATTTGATGTTTGGTCACAGACAGAATAATTAAATGGCAGCTGACAAGACAAATAACTGCTTCACAGAAGCAGTCCCTTGGAAAAAAGTAAGATAAGCAAGATAGCTTTTCATTTGTCAAAAAGAAACAAAAGATTTACAGCCAGCGACGTTTTTAGTGACTAATGAGAGAACAGTATTAAATACAGCGTTACCTTCGTAAGCGTGATAGTTGTAGTAGGCAAAGTGATTCCTTCTCCCTGGGGTTAGAAACACATGCAGAGGACCCAGGTGAAGGCAGCACCAGCAGGACAGATACCATGCAGAACGTGCGGAAGAAGGCAGGAAAAGAAAAGACAGGAAAGGGTGAAACTGTAGCCAGACAACACTTACTCAATTTATAAGGATGAAGTGCATTAAACTCTCTCAACTTTAGAAACTGCATGGAATATAAAGACATGAATACTACAAAGCTACTAAATGAAACAATCCTTATTGTTTAGAAAAGCGACAACAAGCTGTTAGAAGAAAAACATGAACAATAGGTCAGTCCCCACAGGCAACGTGCAAAAGCTTAGTACACAGCGTTGCCACCTGTGGCATTTCAGATTGCTTCTCCTCTCTCAGTTAATGGATGTCTTGCTCCACTGCCCAAGCACAACGTTTTAATACTAAAGCAACTACACTCCACAAAGAGTAAGAGTTTAGAGCACAAGAAAAGAAATCAAAAGTACTATTAAAAAAACCCAAAATATTAATATGCAAATCAAACCTCAACATATAGAAAGCACAATATAAAATTCACTTAATATATTCTGTGTACTGCTAATTTCATCTGGCTTTTTTTTTTTTTAATTAAACACCACACTATTTGACTACAAATTTAACCTTTTGTTTGCAGTTCTGGTCAAAGTTTTCAGCACCAATTTCCAGCCTTGCTTCCCGAAAGGTAAACAACCAGACTTCAAACTGTAAATCACTTGTTTGGGTACCTGAGTGTACCCAAGTTACACTTAATAGGAAAAAGAGCTGCAAATAACTAAATCACCAAAAATCAAAGTCCATATCCAAATCTTTAAACATGACAACCAGAGAAATTAAGAGTAGAAGTTGTATGTGTTTCATCAGTTGTTGTGCTATAAACAATCAAACTCCCCTGGCTGTTCCTAGATCATAAAATGAATTGTAAATTACAGTGCAGCCCAGAGAGTTGTAATGACGCCAAAATAAAACCCAGCATTGCTAGTGATTTGAAGGTTCCATATAGGCTGAAAAATGTTTAGCAAGTAAGTTTGATTTAAAAATTCATGTTCTTGTCCTTCTAAAAATGCGTTCTTCATGTATGGCACTGTCAAATATATCTTAGTAGGTATGCTACAGTATACTTCTGAATGTAAAACAAACCAGATTTAAGCACTGCTTTTTTAGTTCCCCCCCTAAATCACAAGATGACATGTTAAACTCTTTTACTTATTATCAAGTTTTAAACCCCAAAATCCAACAGAAGTTGAAGATCAAATCATTTTTTTGTTTTTGAAACACTTAAAACTTCATACTTGAAACCGTGCTAATAGAGACAAAGTCTTAGTCAATCATTTCTCCCCTGTTTTTACTCCAAACATTTGCTACTAAAATTTTGATATTATGGCAATATGCAGCTCTACTTCTAGATAGTTCCAATTCAGAATCTGACATCAGAAGAACAACAGATGTGGCATTCACTTACACTGCCAACAGACTTTCTTGTGCTTCCAATGAAAGTCTTATTTTTGGAAAACCTAAATGACTATGTAATAATGTAATTTAGATTGTTAGATAACCAGAATTCTTACCTGGGCTTAATTCTACCAGGTACGGTAGTTTCTCAGGAGGAAGGCAAGAGCCGTAGCCAGACCCGTCAACTCTTTCCTTCCCCTTTAATGGCTTTCCATCAGTTATTTTCTTGGATTTCTTTGGGACATAATCAGGAGGCCGCCTTTTCAACTGAAAGACTAGTATTCCTAAAACACAATATTATACATCCTTTAAGTCTCACTATCAGTGAACAAGCACACATCCAACATCTATTAATTTGTAAGTGTTCCATAGGATTACTTTCAGCTTGCTAAGTTCCTGACACTTCTTTATATAGTTATTTTTAAGTTAAAACTATTTAAAAAATTAATAGCATACTTCTCCACAGTGGATAATTTAGAAACTTTAGGATAAAATGTAAAACCCTTCTACTGTCTAAAGATGTATTACTATAAACAGTGCTGAATGAAACAGTAAATAACTCTAAAAGCACCTAGTATTAAAAGTGCCTGAAAACAAAACACTTCAAAATATATGTTCCAATTTCTTACTTTACAGGGGGTCCACACCATGACTTACAACTCCCAAAGCACAAAAATCTCTTAAAGCTTTTTAGACATACCTTTATCACTAGGCCACTCCCTGAATATCTGCAGTGGACACTCATCATCATCAAGAATAGTTTCTTTAGCACCTTTATCATCAGAGTGCTGAGCACCAGGAGGCAGCATGACCTAGAAAAGAACCATTAACAGTTTTCAGAGCTGTTAGTGGACAATTAGAACACAGGATTCAGGGGTATATCTTCTGATTTTTGTTTGTTTGTTTATAACAAGAGAAAAAGCAAAAGAATTCAGTAACTTGAAATGCACTTTGCTTTCCAAGACTTTCTCTAACTCTCTCTCTCGCCTCTTGTTACAGTTAAATCGCACTTCCCAGAACACCAGATATATTTGAAAAGCAAAGAAAAGCAAGTTACACTTAAGGTAGACAAGACCATCTTTCAGCAAGATTATTCCAATTTCTCAACAGCCAAGAGGGAAAAGGAAAAAAAAAAATTATAATCTGTGGAGGTGATAGTTAAAAAATAAACCTGAAGTTTCCTTTATTATCGCATTCACTGGAATCGGCCTTTCATTTTGCTAATGCCATTCTGCTAACGCAACATGCACATATCTTTAGAAATGGCAAGACAAGCTGTCAAAGAGAATGTTGTGATACTTCCTGCATCCTTGTCTTACCCAATCTTTACCTGGTCTACACAGAGACTAAGGGCATGACTGGAGCATTTCACACAATTGTTTCATGCTGTCTAGCTTTAAGGAAGAACCAAAACTAAGTACACTTTGGGAACAGAACCACAGACTGTTCATACCTTTTACAGCTATATCCTTACAAGGTGGAAGAAGGGGAAAACCTTGATTCTATGAGTTCTGACTCTAAAAGAGACAGAGCCTGTGATTTCATGCACATTTGCATTACTGCTCCCCACAGCGATCAAGCATAAAAACCAATGACAGGCAGTATTACAGTGCATGAGTATCTTTTAAGTTAAAGATAATCTTTCAAAGCTAAATAAAAAGATAAAATAAATACATTTTACTCCCTCATTTGTGATCTTAACAATGTTATTTAAATTCACAGACAGCTGTATTTTAAACAAACTACTCAAAATTATTCCCATCTCTGAACTATGACCCAGGTAACACCTTCTGAAGTAATGCAGCTATTGGCTACTGCACCCTACTATGGTGCAGCCCTCAGGAGGCTTTCCACTCTTATTTGTTGCCTCCTCTCCACACCCATTTCACTGTTAAATAAGTTCTCACAGATCCACCTCGAACGTCCTTTCATCTTCTTCCAAGCAGGAAACAAGTACAGTTAAGATCAAAAGTATGTAATCAAGTCATTGGCCCTTCCCTAAAACATTTTCTATGCAAAACATGGCTAAACATAGGACTAATTAAATTATCTTTAATTAGATTTTCGAATAGACAAGATACTATAAAATGAGGAAAACATTAAGATGTATAAACCAAAGGGAAACAGAAACACATCTACACTCAAATCTTATCTTGCCAAACCACTCTTTTCTATGTCACATCTCAGATTTTAAAATCAATTATACCTACGGGATAATTTTGATTAGCTAATTAAAGTAACACTGTGTTTCAAGCCTTATTCAACAAGCAACAATTTTTAAATTCCAAAGCCCTTAAGAGAGAAGGTAACTAGTTACAACACAAGAACTACATGCTACAGCATCCATACCAGGGGCTGGCCAATACTGGACTGGGGAGCAAACAAAAAAAAACCAAATGCAGTGAAGTTAGAGGACAGATGAGATATAAATACTACTTGACCCTGATATTACTTCTGCCTTGGAACTTGGATGAGCATCTGTACTTGGCGTTGGGCGTAACGGCAGCAAAGGTAAACTAGACAAGTTAGAGAAGAGGGGTCACAAAAGCACTAATCCCCTCATCCTCCCAGCCCATTACCATTCCTCCTGTCTCTCAGGAAGCATGAGCCGATAACTCAGACATACCTCACTTAAAAAAAGTGTGTGACCTAACCTCCAGAAAGATACAAAACACCACATCTGAGCTTATGCAGGCCAGGAGACTTCTAATCATGATGAAGCCATTTTAGAAAACATCTCAATGTTTTAGGCAAATGCTGCCTCAGTGTCACCCACAAAGCTGAAAATGCCTACATTTTAGAATAACAGGAAAACATGGGAACAAGTTTATATTATGATTGGATTTTGGCTTATGGGTAGAGATTTGCTTTCAAAACAGAAAATGCAGTAAATATCCTTTCATGAATTTGAATCCATACAGTTTGCTGAGATCAGACACAGACATTTCCCTGATTTCTGCAACAGCCTAGGAAATGGAGATGGGTAAAACCAGCTTAAGATCACAAGCCTTGGAAGCAGGTTATCAGCTGACAACCTACGAACTGAAACAAATTCGTAACAGATAATCAGGAAGAATATACTCTGCTTCCTCATAATTGCATTAATGAGCATATACAAATTACCATAAAGTCATTCCAATCTGTATTTATTCATTTAAAATGCAGTGAAGCATGCAGAAAATACAAGCTAAAAAATTTAAATGAAGTCTATGGCAACTTAGGACTTAACTTCCAAGGCATTTGCTGGGATAAACAAGTAAGAGAAGATGATACTCAAATACTTAAGCCCCCTGTGGTAAGTAATAGCTACAGATCAAGTTATCAGATCTATCCTTAGCAAAAGTTTCACACAAAAAAAACAGTGCTATAATAGGTCTTCAATAAGCTCTTTTGTCATTTTAATGTTTTAATGTTTTTTAAGTAAAAAAAAAAACATATCTACTTTATGTTTTAATGTATCTGCTTACTCAAATGCATTAATCCTCAATTTTCCTTTTAAGTTGGGAACACAGGTTCTGCATACGCCCCTGAAAAAAACCCCAAAAAAACCCGAACAATGGAACTTGCTAAAAATATTTAATGCCTCATGTCTGTAATGTCTATTTCTAAAAAAAACAAAAAAAAAAAAAACAAAACAAACACCAAAACCCAACCCAAAAACTTATCACCATGAACCGCATGTTTTTGCTTGACATTACATAAAGTTATTTATGCCTTATCCTCGAGCAAAAAATAAGAGCATGCTAAAATGAAAGTCTAATCAAAATTCTACTTTTAAGGGTTAACCGGTTTGCCGCATGCCTCAAGTCTTATGCCCTAAGTGAATATGCAGAGGTAGCTTGGAAGACTGTCTAATTAATTTGACATCTTGAGAGATGTGTAGTGAACTCTGTATTATTCAGGGAAACTCAAACCAAGCAAACTGAAACAAACAAAATGTATATTGGAACAAACTTGTATTTTCTTGATTACATAGAAAAGCACTTTAGAAGTGGGCATAAAGGTGCAGCCTGATATTCCACAAACCAGGGTATGAAAGCAAGCAACAGGAAACAGCCATTTACAATAAAAGTTGTTAATGGTAAGTGTTAAGAAAAATTCTTACAGTGCTCTTTTAACTGAAACTTTAGAAGTGAGTGAACTTCATTACAGGTACTTATGCAGCCTTATAAAGATCTTCTCATGTAACTTAAAATCCATCTTAATAGTTACGTAAATGTCAACTGCTTAAGTCATCTTTGAAAACACTTCACCTGCCACCCAAACAGAACAAAACATTTAAAAATCCCAACCATCAAGAAACTGAAGTTTTATGTTCCACTGTACACTATTTTAAACCCAACAAAAAGTAAAGAATAGGAACGTGCAAGATAGATTTCTCTTCCACAGAACACTGTAAAGTATCAGAAGAACAGGGGTAAAAGCCCATGAGGCGTTAAGAACAGCTGTGAGACTTCAGTGTAAAGGAGTACCAATGGCCATGACACCTACTTAGCACTGTATTCATTCCAAAAAAGAAAACAGTGATGAAAGACACATCAAGCTAAAGCTAGGATATTTTAATGTTTCCAGCAAGGAAAGCAACTTCATAAAATATTTGGCCAAAAGGAGATTTTAAAGTTAGGTTAAAAATAATCAACTTTTTTTTAAAAAAAAAAAGCAAGAATCATCATATTTAAAACTCAAGCACTGTATCAGCAGAGGCACTGAAAAAGGCCAAGCAGATTTTGGCCAACTACAATGAATGATGGTGAGCAAAACAGTAAGGTCTTCTACACTTAAAGGTATAAAAAAGATCTGCTATTAGCCAATGAAGACCACTCCCGTATTTCAAACGTATACATAAACATAGAACTTTTGTCAGTATAGAAACTTACTATATCAAGAAGACATGTTGCTCAGAAAAGACAAAATATTTTCCGGAAGTGCTTTCCAGAAAACTAATTTAAATCAATTTGCTTCACAGCAAAGACTTTGTTAATCTTTCCCAAGATCAAAGCAACATTCCTCAGACTATTTTCTACATTAAACATCCCCACACAAGATCAGAGAACAAGGGGAGGCGAGAAAGAACACCACCACCACTACCACAACAGTGACTTGCAATAGTTTTCCTGGTAAGTGTGCAATCAGTTCAATAAATTCCCTAAAATGTAAATATTTCATAATACATCATAATACCCTCTAACTGTGAACTAAACAGACTGATGCAAAACCACCTTCCAAATTCAGTCACAATTTCTCTGCTGTAGCCCACAATTCTCTCAAACCAGCAGAAAAACGAGCGTGTTAAGTCAGCAGCCTATTTAATAAGATCAATGACTGAAAATCATTAATTTCATTTATGGGACTGTCGTGGTTTAACCTGGCAGGCAGCCAAATACCACACAGCCGCTTGCTCACTCCCCCCCTCCCCCAGTGGGACGGGGAGAGAATTGGAAGGGTAAGAGTGAGAAAAGCTCGTGGGTTGAGATAAAGACAGTTAATAGAACAGAAAAAGGGAAAATAATAATGATAATGATAGAATATACAATATATATGAAGATAACTGTCGTAATTAAAACTACACATAGAAAATACTTCACAGCCAAAACTGAGAATCAATTTTTAATATGCTGTGTGTCCTGGTTTCAGCTGGGATGGAGTTGATTTTCTTCCTATTAACTGGTATAGTGCTATGTTTTGGATGTAGTATGAGAATAGTGTTGATAACACACTAATGTTTTAGTTGTTGCTAAGTAATGTGTACACTAGTAAAGGACTTTTCATCTTCCCGTGCCCTGCCAAGTGCGTGGGGGGCTGGGAGGGAGTGTGGCCGGGATGGCTGGCCCAGCTGGCCAATGGGCTATTCCATACCATATGACGTCATGCTCAGCATATAAGGCTGGGCGAAGAAGAAGGAGGCGGGGACGTTCGGAGTGATGGCGTTTGTCTTCCCAAGTAACCGTTACGCGTGATGGAGCCCTGCTTTCCTGGAGGTGGCTGAACACCTGCCTGCTGATGGAAAGTAGTGAATGAATTCCTTGTTTTGCTTTGCTTGCGTGCGTGGCTTTTGCTTTCCCTATTAAACTGTCTTTATCTAAACCCACAAGTTTCCTCACTTTTACCCTTCTGATTCTTTCCCCCATCCCACCCAGGGGGAGTGAGCGAGCGGCTGCGTGGTGCTCAGTGGCCGGCTGGAGTTAAACCACGACACTGTGTCATTAAAAAAACCCTATTACTAACAAAATTATTCCCCTCTATAATAAAAACCTACGTAAAATTTTACTGAAGTTAAGTAAAATTAACTTTCGCAGTTGGGACCCCTATTACAGGTTAATGAAGACAAGATAACGTGTCCAGAACCTCATTAAAAATATGTCTAGAAAGAAGACAAAACTGTTGAAACAATAAAAACTAAGATTAGTTCACTGTTACGAAACTACAAAAGCACTACCACCGTACAGTTTCCTTATTACTAATCAGAACAGCATTAGAGCAACACATCAATTCCCAGTTAATTATACCACCAGAGGCTGTAGGCACAGCAAAAGTAACTAAGGTTACTCAAAGATACCATGAAAAACAACTTTAAGACCAAAGATATATCCACATCCTTTAGAGCAGCTAGAAAGTGCGCGGAATAGCAAATAGTATAAGCTTCCTTACTGTTTTCCAGTGGCACTTTAAGCACTGGAGAAGGAGCAGGGGAAGAGAGCACAATATGATGAGACACAAACATTTTTCCCTTTCTTTCACCATTTTAAGGAGCAATAAATCCAAGTTTATTAGACAAGTAATAGCCAGAAATGTAATCAAAGACTGGGCTCAAACAAGGATCAAATGTTTTCAAGTCTCACTGTTCTCCTTCAGAAGATGATATGGACAGAAGTTTGTAACCTTTAATCAGTACTGCCCATGGGACTTTTTGATAAAGCCATACACTCTAAGAAACAGCAATTCTATACAATTCATTTAGAACTCCTAAAATAACTAAATTCTGAAAATAAGCATAAGTTTCACTTAAATGTTTAATCTTTTCTGATGTGTAGTAAGAGTAAGCTACCACTGAAAGGCATAAGGCAACAGCATATAACATATACCTTTTATAATGGAGTTTGGACTCAGCACTTTTGCCTCTGAGCAGACGCTCTTAGTTCAGGGGAATAGTTTTCTGCGCAAACAGCACAAATTTAGGTATCCGCAGGATTAACTATTAGTTTATACATTCTGCGAACCATAAGCACACTTAGTGGTATAAAACTACAGTGCCAAATACAGAAATATGTTACTTTCATCATTAATGTTTATCTATATAGCGAGTAATAGAATCATAGAATCATAGAATCATTAAGGTTGGAAAAGACCTCTAAGATCATCAAGTCCAACCGTCAATCCAACACCACCATGCCCACTAAACCATGTCCCTAAGCGCCTCATCTACACGTCTTTTAAATACTTCCAGGGATGGTGACTCCACCACTTCCCTCGGCAGCCTGTTCCAAGGCCTGACCACTCTTTCAGTAAAGAAGTTTTTCCTAATGTCCAATCTAAACCTCCCTTGGCGCAACTTGAGGCCATTTCCTCTCGTCCTACCGCTTGTTACTTGGCAGAAGAGACCAACCCCCACCTCGCTACAACCTCCTTTCAGGTAGTTGTAGAGCGCGATGAGGTCTCCCCTCAGCCTCCTCTTCTCCAGGCTAAACAGTCCCAGTTCCCTCAGCCGCTCCTCATCAGACTTGTGCTCCAGACCCTTCACCAGCTTCGTTGCCCTTCTCTGGACACGCTCCAGCACCTCAATGTCCTTCTTGTAGTGAGAGGCCCAAAACTGAACACAGGATTCGAGGTGCGGCCTCCCCAGGGCCGAGTACAGGGGCACGATCCCCTCCCTACTCCTGCTGGCCACACTTTTTCTGATACACCCCGGGATGCCATTGGCCTTCTTGACCACCTGGGCACACTGCCGGCTCATGTTCAGCCGGCTGTCAATCAGCACCCCCAGGTTCCTTTTCCTCTGGGCAGCTTTCCAGCCACTCTTCCCCAAGCCTGTAGCGCTGCATGGGCTTGTTGTGGCCAAAGGGCAGGACCCGGCACTTGGCCTTGTTGAACCTCATACAGTTGGCCTCGGCCCATCGATCCAGCCTGTCCAGATCCCTCTGCAGAGCCTTCCTACCCTCGAGCAGATCGACACTCCCGCCCAGCTTGGTGTCGTCTGCAAACTTATTGAGGGAGCACTCAATCCCCTCATCCAGATCGTTGATAAAGATATTGAACAGGACCGGCCCCAAAACTGAGCCCTGGGGAACACCGTTCGTGACCGGCCGCCAACTGCATTTAACTCCATTGACCACAACTCTCTGGGCTCAGCCGTCCAGCCAGTTTTTTACCCAGCGAAGAGTACACCTGTCTAAGCCGTGAGCCGCCAGCTTCTCCAGGAGAATGCTGTGGGAGACAGTGTCAAAGGCTTTGCTTAAGTCCAGGTAGACCACATAATAATTTAGTAAGATTGGAAGATTGTCGTTTTACAAAAAAAAACCTGACAAATCACTTCCAAAACTTAGTCGCAGAACTACGAGAGTCTTTCCATTTAGTTTTAAAGCTACTGCAAGGAACAAAATCAAATATGAAGCATGAGAAGATTGTGACTTAGTAACTTCACTTACACGAGCGATACAATAATCCTTGGGATTTTCCTTCTCCAGACCGTATTTTTCCAGTGCTTCAATAACTGCAAAGTCTGCAGTATCCGTAGTGGACAGCAGGATTGTCTTGTATGGTATATTTGGTTTTAAACTGTCTGCATAAATTCTCAGTGTCCCACCTTGGAAACAAAATTTAATTAACAATGCTACCAGGGAATAAAAAGACAGACATGCAGCCATTTATTATATTTCTAATAGAATATAAGAACGAACCCCTTCAGAAATCATCTAATCAATCCACTAATACATGAAAAGTTACATAACATCCCTGAAATAGATTTGTCTCCACCATTGGTAAAAAACCTCCAGTGATGCCTTCCTAATTTCTCTAAGCAAGTCTTTTCCCTAGTGCTTCACCATTCTACCTGAAGTTAAAATGAAACAGTGACAACAACTGGATGAAGAACTGACCTTTCCCATCTTGACAGCAAGTTTGTGCTGACCTTCAAGAATCTAGCCTCTCTTTAAAAAGCCCATTTAAGATTTCCCTCAGGTGATGTTTTCTACACCTCTAACTCCTTCTTCACTACTTTTCCATGGACAGAATACATCATTTTATGTTTTATCAGTACTAACATTGCTTCACTCATTCATTTAATGCTGATGCTTATACAACCACTTTTGTTGTATCCCCACCCTCAAGAATGTGAAATACTTGATCATTGATATTCACAAGATCTACCGGAACCCTTTGTGCAGACCTGAACAATCACTCCTTGCCATCCTGTATTTGTGCTACTGATTGCATTTTTACATTCAGGTCATTCAGCTTGTTCTTAGTAAAATGAATGACATTTATTTCGGAAGACTTCCTAGTTTGTCAGTTTAGTCAGTCTAATTATGTCCTTCCTTCTTTCCCGGTTTAGCACTGTTAGCAAGATCAATGAGCGTATTCTCTCCCATCAATTTGCCCATCACTGAAAGCTTTGACTCACACTCGTCACAGAACACACTCCTGTGGATTTTTACCTCTACAAATCCTCCATTCAGTTACACCATGAAGTACAAAAAATGTTGGAGAAAGCAGAAGTTCAGTCAAATTTACACGAGTCGCTGGCCTTAAAAATACTCTCTCAGTAAACAGTTTACTGTTTACAACTTAACCAGAAGAAATCTAAGTACCTGAGTCTGGTCTGCCATCAGAACTGCGAAATTCCTGCATTCTCTTCTCTAGTTTTTGCTGTCGCCGCCGTTTCATAACCACCTCAGGATTGGATATCGTGCGAGTGAAGCTGGTCTCAGGCATATCTTTGTAAACCTCAGCTGCAAGGCGAGAATTCTCACTGCCAAGTTAGTTTAAATAAAAAGAAAAAATTGCCATTAATAGCTTAAAATACGTATCTCCTCATCACTTCATAAAGGATAAAAGGCGAGTAGAATCCATACACATAGGAGATTAATTAAGGTATTGTAAGATAGTTTCTACATGAACTTCTCTTTTGCTAGTATTAACACTGTTCAGGTACCCACGCTCACCTGAAATAGACAACAACCAATTTCAAAGAAAACTAGCAAGTATTGATGGTTGCTAGTTTTCAAAGAAAAAAAGAAGCCTTCTACCTCTTGGGGGTCGAGGGGGAGGAGAGGCCTTAAAGAAACTTTACATTATACCCTAACTTTATTCTGATTTACAATATTGCAAATCACGTGGAAGCAGAGCTAGCATGTGCTTGCAGCGCATGCTCTTTCTTTTGCTAATGCACTTAAATACAATTCTATTTTAATTTAAAAAAATTAAGATCAAGCTAAGTAACAGCACAGAATACTGGAAAGATCATGCTGACATCTGAAGAACACTGCAAACATATCTATGCAGAGCAGTACTACACATATGAAAAACAATAATGAACTCAAAAAAAGAAAAAAAATTAAAAAAAAAAAAAAATCAAGCTAAGCAGCTAGATCCTCTATTATATGTCAACCAGTCAACTAATTTCTTTCATCTCTGAGAATCTGTTACCAATTAGTAAGTTTTCATCATTCATTTTCTTTCTGGGTATGTTAAAAATCCACCGTTAATGAATTTTTTTCTGGTGTATTACATATGAAACCTACAGAATCTGGTACAGAGACAAAGTTTAATTTAATGTAGACCTTTCTCAAGTTTCTAGTTCTACATACAGTTATTCATGCCTGACCCTTGTGCTCCAGTTTCTGTACAAGGATTAATGTATGTTCTGCCCTGTCTCAATGAATAAGGCACAGGAGATTTGGGAGGAAGAGTTGAAGAACCTGGAAGACTGGTTACCAAAATACGTCTCAGAGAAAAACAAACTGATAGTCAGGTGGTAAAGTGAAATGCAAACTCTAATTTTTCTGGCAAAAGACAGAACAATCAAACACAGGGAGAGGAATAAACCCACCCTAGAGTAAATGCTCAAAAATAAACATAGTGGGGAAAGTCCATGTCACCAAGCAAGTGTCAATTTTTGTACAAGGGCAAAGAGGTGGGAAAAAGCTTATTTCATGGTTTAAAAACAAACCTTGAAGCAAAATGTACATATAGAAATTGCCATCACGTATTTTGTTTTATGATGATATTGCAAAGAAACAACAACTTATTTGGTAGAGAGGGGAAATCCTTTAAAGAAAGATGTAGGTTATATGAACTGATCAAAGTTTAAAACACTTACATATCATCCCCATGAAGAAGTCTATCATCTTTATCTGATGCTTGTCGCAACGCCTCTTTTTCACGCCTCTTTTTTTCTTTTTTTTCTTTTTTTGAGAGAGTTCGTTTGAAATTCTGAATTACTCCCTCTTTTTCTTGTTTTTCAGGGCCATTACTCTGAGCCTTCTGAAATAAATGAGTTTCAAACAACTTCCATCATTTTTAGTCCAATGAAAAGTTAGTATTGGTTTTAACTTTCCAGATAAATCTGATTAATACATAGTATCACTAACACAAAAACAATACTCCAGGCAACAATACTCCATTACACATGGATGGGACTAATACTCTCCAGAATAACATAGAAGGCAAAAATAATTTCATATTCCAAAGCAAGTATGAACTGATTAAGCACCTTGTACTCAAGAAAGCGAAGAAACAGCAGAATTCTACTTGAATAATGCCTACTATCTACTTGGCCTCAAAGATTAACTGAAGGCTGCAAAACAAATTTCTGCCTCCCAGTAAAAGTACTTCACAAAACAACACTGCACCTAATCTATTTTCAAGAAAACTGTGTTGGAACATCAGATAAGAATAAACTGCAGAAGGAAAAACATTATAAAGGACATCTCCCCTATGGTGTATTTTTCTGAGTTGTGCTTCCAGCGTTCTTTTCTCCAATTCCTGCTCCTTGCATACACATGATACCTGTAATCCTAGGCTCATTTGCCTTCTGTAGAGAAAACAATAGAAGATGAGAGAAAGAAGATGCAGATTTTTTTGCTTCTATCAGGAAGTGAAGAACACAGAGAAGGAAGATTGAAGATTACTTAATTCAATGAATAGGAATAGCAAGTCTGGTAAACGTAGTGCAAGACATCATTAATTTTCCCTCCCCACCGCTAACATGGATGTATCCTGTAGTCAAAAGTGTCGTGTAAGAATAGCTCATGTACCAAAGCATCTTTAAAATTAACAAGCTCTAATTCCAAGAGCAAAAGAAATTTAGTGCTCAGCCCAAGATGAAAAACTTGCCTGAAAATAGCCCCCACTGAACAGCATGTTTTCCATAGCTATAAGCATCCAAGTTAGATATAATATATATAATTATATGACTTCAGGAACCAAAGTCTGATCTAATTGAATGTTTAAATGACTAATGCAAAAAAAAAGCTTTTGTATGGCTGATGTTTGCATGTACCCCATTTTGCATTTGGAAGGAAAAAAAAAAACCCTCCCCAAAAAGGAAAGAGTCTCCCATCAGTTTTGTTAAGGAACAGAATGTTACCTAGGGAGGTAACAATTTGTAGTTATTCAATTCCCTCTGGCATCCCCTTTTAAAGACTCTGCAAGAGATAGGATTACCTACTAGGTGTTTGGCATCACATACTATTTGAGGAAATTTTTAATTCATCATACTTGAGCAAAGCAAGCTCTAAGTTCTCTGGGCATTACATGCTCCAGTACTAGACAGCTACATGGATCAAAGCATCACAAGCCATCTGAAAGACCACAAAAATGCTGTGTTGTGAAGATGCATTTTAAGTATTTAAAAAAACTTGCTCCAGATATCAAAGGTCAGCAGCAGCAGTTGTTTTCAGGAATTAGAGAAGTAGAAATTATGTTTTGCTATACAAGCAAGTCCCACACATTTCAAAACTGCTGTTACCACTAGCATACTCCTTAAAGACTTACCTTTGGAGGAAGCGTATCATTTTCATTCTTGAGAACAAATCTTCCCTCTCGATCATCTTTGTTCCAGTTTAATTGTACAACAAGAGGCTTCTCATCTACATCTAATCTTCTTTCTTCTTCAAAAAAATGAAAAGCAGTAACACTTACTTGGCACTTCAAGAGCGAAGACACTTAGAAACAAGTTATACTCTTAAAAAAACCAAAAAGTTTGCTGAACAGTACACATCAGTTGATGTTTCCCTGTCAAGTCTATGGACAGAAAGCCTGGGGAGGTAGAAATATATGTCCCCTTTCCAGGAACCAGCCTAAGCGTATTCCCTCTATCTACATGAGCTAAAGGTCCACATAAAGTAGTCTTGCATATCTCCTTTGTCAGAATTGAAGTCTGGGAACACAAGATTACCACTCAGGAGAAGTTACATCTACAGTTACAATGTTTCAAACTTTCACGAGACTTCCAAATACTCTTTCCTTATTTTACATTTAACCAGCCTGATTGTGGCCCAAGAACTACCATTCTGGAAAGACTGCACAAAAATAAACCAGATTATGAAATTTAAAAAAAAAAAAATCCATTATGCATATATATACTACACAAAATTTCATATAGTGTATTTAATGTATTATATCTACTTTAAGAATATGAAAAAAATTTGAGAGTGGTTAGAAAAATTAAACAAGTTTTGCCATTTGATCTCCCTTCTAGAAGTAGGAGACAGTATATACGCACAGCAAGACAATAATGTCTTTGCAGTTACATTTTATTTAACGAGAAACACTCCTATTGAATGAGATGCCTCTCTTATGAGCCACGTTTTAAACATGAGGAACTTGCTCTGTAAAGGAAACAATTTCATTTTGACTACAGGTACAGTGCTAAAGGATTTTTAAAGAAACCTAAAGCAGACAAAACCCATCCTATTCATTGCTTAAATTAGTGATAACACATGCACTTTTCCCTAGTCCCATATAATTCACATCAAGTCATCATTCGCAGACCATGAAAAGTGACACATATCCCAATAAATTTCCATTCTCTATCTCAAATTAAATTATTTTCAGTCTTTCAAAAGCAGAATTTAAGGTAATTAAACCACTTGTGTAAGCTTCTGAAATACAAAAAAGAAAAAGCACGACAAAAAGCTAGTTTCTCCTATTCCTGTCTCCACCATCACCACACACACTACCACCTTCCAACCTGAAGCTTTCTACTGTGGGGAGACACAAATGCTAGGAGCATCAAAAGGCTATTTAGATATCCAAGTTCTTCACAGATAACATGAAAGGATCTCCAAACAATACTATGTTGAACTCCCCCCAGTTTAGCAGTAAAGGAACATGCATTATAAGGCTATCTATCAAAGGCCCACAACGTCAAAGAACTAAGGATGTACTCTTAAATGCTCCAATTTAACATCCCTATTCTCCCATTATAAATTTAGTCTTCACCTACTAGTTCTAAAAATAGCAACTCTCTCACAAATGTCAACAAATTAACAGGGAGTCAAGTACAGCATTTAATAGATCATAATCAAAACTTACATAAACTGCAGGCCAGATATGCATACTTACATTTTGAAATACCACTCCCCCATGTAACAATCAGTAGCAATGTACTTAGGAAAAAAAAAACCCAAAGTCTTATGTGGTTCAGAAGCTGGTGGCAAACCTAAAGATATTTTGGCTGGGGTGGATAGGAAGGTGGTGTGGATGCAGGAAAGACTGTGAATAAATACTAACCTCCGCTGACATGCACCTCATAAAGCGAGTATTTAGGGGATGACAACATTCGCATGTCTGGTCGAAACTTCTCTGCAAGAGTTTCTATTACATCTTGAGTTGTGGCAGTACTAGAGACACGGATACATTTTGTTGCGAAATTTCCAGCTGCTTTGTCTTGAAAGTAGAATCTCATTACTCCATGAAACTCCAGATCCTGTAAAGAAATAAAAATACAATTCTGAATGCTGGCTAACAGTTACAAGGTTCAGGTTTTACTATTTATTAGTTACAAATATATTATGAAAATACAAGACATTCAAATATAGCACTGCTTTTCAAAATTTTGAGGACAGTAGGATTTACTAACTAGGACACAATAAATGTGAAAAAACAAGGATATTCTGTAAAAAGAAATTAAGTACTCTATATTACTGGAAATACTTAAAACTTGAATCTTTAAGTATTCAAATTTACAGCTACTGCCAGGTTTACCTGAAGGAGAATTAATAAAAACTTTTTTTTATTCTTTTTTTTAAACCCAGAAACACGTCTTGAGACTGGTCTCAATATATTTTGTTACCCAGAGTTTGTTACCCAGTTTGTATCCCATGTCTGTAACAGAGTGCAGGCTAAACATGCTCGAGGAACAGCAACGTGTCTTAAAGGGAACAGCTTTCTGTCACAGCAGTCCTAAGCATCACCCTTTCTCTCCTCTTTCTCCCCCTTCATGCGCTCCTCTCTCTTATGTTGGCATCTGTTTGTCCCAGAAACAGATTGTTCAGGAAGCTAAATAATTTGCTTTGCTTTTTTTATTTTATATTTTCAGAAAGATTAGTCTTTGGTACAGCTCCCTAAACACTCTGGGATGGAAGAAAAGCTCCAGTAACAACATAAGGCGAAAGGGAAGGAAGAAAGGGACTGCAGCTGTTAACCAGGTGGCTACACCACCGCTGCAACATCGATCTGTTCAAACTATTGTAAATTCACATCCTCAAATATTTTCCTTAGCCATCAGAGTTCTGTCCTCCACTCCAGCCTACCAAACTGCAGGATACTGGCTGCTCATGCAACTCCATCACTGGTCTGAGCACCGACTCCAGATTCAAATTTTAGTTCCCCAGCAATCTCCACATGGCCGACTCTTGCCCCTTGCATAAATCCCAGCACTCATGAGGCCCTGCACGCAGAGGAAATCAAAGAGATCCAAGTGCCCTAGTTGACGTTGCCAAGTTTACTCTACAGTTTAATAATCCTTGCTCCTGTCTTTACTTTTTCCAGAGGCTTTGAAATAGATATATCCTCAGGTGTTGAGTGTAGTGGTAGATCTCATGCTAAGCACAGCCCTTTCCAGTACTACATCTGATCACACGAAACACATCACAACATTTCTTTGAACAGCAAAGAACCTGAGATATTTATCGAAGCTACTCTATCATTCAGAAGACCTCTGGGAAAAAACCCCAAAAAACCCAAAACACACACCAAAAAAGTGTTATTACCTACACTAAAACAAACATGTCAGCCACCCAGATATACACAGAAGTAAGCACTGTTCTTCCCAGGGCGCTCCCAAGCCTGCGCCACTACAACAGTTAAATGCAAATGCACCGTGGACCTAGACAATGGCTGGTTTTGTTTTATTCTCTGTTGTTATCCTAACAATTTATAGAATTAATCTTTCTGAGCCTAAATTGGTGTTCCCACAGAACTCTCTATTCTAATCCCAAACCAGTGTTCCTTCCTGCAAGGAGTTACAGGTTCCACATGCCTCGCTTCAGCTTACCTGCCACCTCCTCATCCGCTCTGCACTTAACTGCAATTACTCAAAAGTGGGTCTCAATTCTTCTGTCCTGAATATTTTTGTAACAGCTACTACTCACCTCTGAAAAGCATCCTATCCACTTCATTTCTTGTCTCTAATTATTAACTAATTATGTATATGAGGACTTACCCCTCTCATGCAGAAGGCTACCGAATGACTTCTGGAAATCCTATCTACCATAGCAAATTGGAACTTCCTTACATGTATTCTTGCTAACTCCTTCAGTAAGCTCCAAAAGGTTTAAGGCACAACTTTTCACAAAGCTCTGTTGACCTTTCCACCATCTATTATGATTACCACATGTCCACGAACTCTGTACATTACTGTAGTTTCTAATCAGCATAGACAACATCCTGAGTAAACGTCCTTTTAATACTGCATTTATATCCACTGACCTAAAGGTGTCTAGCTAAAGGAGTCACTATGTACCAGTTAGTAAAACTACTTCACCCCTCACTTTCTCTAGAGTTATTGGATGAACATTGTCTGGTTCTAGCAACTTGCTTTCATGTTGTCCATTTGTTCTCTAAACTTTTAAACACTGATTTGAGAGAGAGTTCCTCTGATGAGTTACCCATAAAAGGTTCTTGGCAGGGCAACCTTTCCAAGATTTTCAACAACGAACACAGATGCAAAGCAAAGGTTTTCTGCTATCACCTTATCTTCTTAAAGTTTCTTTTATAAAGTGATCATCTCGTGGCCCTACGGCTTGTGGTAGATTTGCTACTACTAATGTGCTGAAAGACAGTTATTATTAAAGACTTGTCAAAATTTATTCCTCAAGTTCTTTTGTTCTATCTTATGCTTTTATATTCTACTTGCCGCATTTTATATCCTTACAATTTTCCTCATTTGGATACTACTTCAGCTTTCTAATAACTATCTTTGCCTGATGTTCAGCCATGCCAGCTTCCTTTCACACTTCCCGTGATAGCTGGCATGCTTTTGGTCCGTACCTCCAGCATGGCATCTTCACTCGGCAGGTGGTACTTTGCTACTAGTTGCCTCTTTTAGCTTTAACAAGCTTCCCTACTGTAGCTATGCTGTATTTCCAATCGAGTTGGAAAATTTTGCAGTTCCTGCAAGAAAAATGAATCTAAGCATGTTATGATCTCTAGTACAGAAAGCCTTCTTGCAGGTAACATTGTGAACCACATCCCACACACTCTTTTGGACAGATTTAAATGGTTGCCTCTTCCGTAAATACTCCTTAACCGTGATGCTTCACAAAACAGCCACGACTATCTTCATAACCAACTTAAGGTTTTGATCCACTTGTTTGGTGGTTGCAAAAGGCAACGGCACATGAGCTTTCTGCAGAAGTGTCATGAAGCATAATCATATCTCAATTATAACATTTATTTCCCTTTACACAAGGTTTTCCCCACCACCATCTCAAGGTACTGCTGAAGCAAGAATTAAAAGAGACAATAAGCACACTGCAAATCTCTTTTCTCACGAGTTTAGAATCATGCTAGATCCTATATACAGATAAGGTTCCAGGTGATTTTTTTTGTTTAAGGAGCAGAGATTATTTTACTGAGAACACATTCCACTGTCCATTAGCCATGCTTTTAATCCTATAGATTTTATTAATTCTCTACAACAACATAGCAGTACTGGCAGAGATTCAAGAGCAAAGGAGTGCAACATAGATCCATTCAGAGAACATCTAGAAAAAATTCAGGAAGCTCTCTAAACTACCAGGAGTTCATTATTATTATTATTTCATTATTATTATTATTTTATTGCTAAAACTTATTTCTACTTCCAGACACTAACAAAGCAGAAAGGTGACAAAACTGCATTGTAAATACTCAAGATATGATGTTAGTATAAAGCGACTTTTGTTTTCTTTTTAGAAATGTGTTCCTCTGAAGAATTATCAGTTGAGTCTTGTTTCATTGCTTTGACAATCTGGACGTGAAAACAACTGAATGCATCGACCGCTGGCTGTCCATTTCCCCCCAACCTCTTCTGTGGCAGCTTCTCATGCTGTGTCCCCATGGTCCATGGCCACCCCCATATTAATCTTCCAAAGTTTTCCATTAAAAAAAAAGGTAAGACTGCACAACTGCATCACAACGCTCTACTGCTTCCCAGTGTACAGCTCTAGTTAGTTTAATGTTTCTTTTGCAGTAAGAAGGAGGAGGTGGAGAGGTTAAGGAGTA
>NW_009190945.1:4159-20615 GCF_000690835.1 Fulmarus glacialis | reverse complement strand
CCCGTGCGCTTTCGGGGTGGGCTGAGGGGCGGCTGCAGGCTGACACCGCACGGGGGAAGTCTGCGCTCCTCCATGAGGAAAAAAAGCTGTACGGCTTGATTTAATTCCTCAGAGCCGGGAGGGTAGAAGTTTTGCGTGGATTTTAGTTTCCAAACCTGATTTGCAAATTGTGTTTCCCTCTGTCAGTTTATAATACTTTTTTTTTTAATTTTTCTTTTGTATTTTAAGAAGATGGCGTGCCAGAAGTACTTCATGAGGAATCAAGAAGGCTTACCAGAGAGCAGCTATTTACAATGGCCGCGACAGCTTGTATAAACTTCAGTTCAATGATATGCTATTCAATCCTGGGACCCTTTTTCCCTTCTGAGGTAAACAAACAATTTAGCCAGCAACTCTTTAGATTATTTTTTGCATGTTGAAACTTCTAAAAGGATCTTGAACACCGTGGGACCTTTATGGCTGGCTGTAAGCTCTGAGTTAGACTTTTCAGTTGTGGGAATTCATAGTTGATACCCTGATGCTGGCTAAAATAGATTAGAGTGTATATAACGGTGACCTGGATCCTGTCCATGGACTAATTTCATCTTCCCTGTGGCTGCAGAGGAGACAGCGAACTAATGATAAGAGATAGAAGTTGAAATGGATGCTTGGAGAAGTGAAGTAGTTTTTTGCCCAGTGTCGCATAGCAGTTTGGTAGTAGAGCTGAGATTAAAACTCTGCCCATGTCCTGGCTTGCATTTCAGTGGCTTAGCCATTCAATGACTTTTTATTTATAGTTACCTCTCTGTTAACTCACGCTGGGCCATCATTCACTGTGTTAAATTTCCTGACCTAGCAACTGGAGGGGAAAAAAAAATAATCTCTGCTTATGTTGAGTGAATACAATGTTTAAATATAGGATGAAGACAAATGGTCATGGTGCATTTGCAGCAGAGGTCCATGTGTCTCATGACCAAGTTGTTCCCAAGTGTTAACAAAGAAATGTTAAGATTAGTTTTGCTCTAAATGTTCCTATGTACTGCTTGTACCCAAGTGAGTGTATTTTGCCAGTTGGATAAGTCAAAAATTTGCATGGTGCTTGTTATGGGGAGGCATGATACAGTGAAGATAATCTCTGTTCACTGCCCTCTGACCATGCGACAGATCAAAACTTTGTAGCTACCTCTGTTGCACACCAGCTGAAGCCACCTGTATAAGTCTGTTCACCTGTTCAGTAGTTCGGCAAAGAGCACAGTGTTTCCATTCGTTGAGGATTGAAGGTTGCTTTTCCCTTGATTACATACAGCTTAAATAGAAGTGCAGCATGTCTTTAAATTGCTGTGTTGTTACCTTATGAGGCCCTACTGCCTTTGAGAAAGGAAATTGCTTTGTAACTGCACTAATAAAGAATTAAAAAAAATTAAATGTACAAGGCATGAATGTTATTCACCTCAAGAATTTGCCTTCATCTTTACACAGTTGTGATCTTTTTTGCAGGCAGAAAAAAAAGGTGCCAGTAACACTGTCGTTGGCCTGATTTTTGGATGTTTTGCTTTGGTCAATTTCTTGACTTCTTTAATCTTGGGAAATTATGTAAGTATAATTGAAGCTGTAACTTATTTCTGTGATGACACAGGTTGGTACATGAAGATGGTTCTCTAAGGCTGAGAAAAGAGATGTCTCTTCAGTAGCACTCCTGCAGGCTTGTGTCTGCAGTAACTGGAGCCTGGCCAGTCAGTCTGAATCTGACCTAAGTCTTGTCAGTACAACTTAAAAATTACTCTTCTACAGTTCTTGAGGGTAGCATAGGGTGGTGGACATGTAGCTGTTGTGTTTCTCTGGTTAACTATTCTGTTTGCTTCAGAGTAATCTGCTGATCAATTCTCCTTTCTATTACCTCGTTTCCCCCTACCCCCCATTTTATTTATTGCACTTACTTATATATTCTGTTTGCCTTTGGTGATGTTCTTAAGGTGTTTTGTTTTGGTTTTGTTTTTTTTCTTAGTTAGCTGAACCCCTTCTTCTTTTCTGGTATAATGTCTTTTTCTTATCATTTCTTCCTATTATGACTCTCTGCTGTTTAACTTGGTTTCCCCTTCCACTTCATTATATTCTTGCAACTTCAGTTTTCCCACAGATTCAGAATTTTTCTCATGCTGGAGAAATTACAAATAAATTATACAACAGTTTGTTATATGCTGGAGCACTGCTGTCTATGCATTTTTGGCTAGAGCTGCTCAGGATCATACCCTAAGTTGGGGCTGCTGCAGTGTCAGAGTCTTCTCTTCCTTTGGCTGGGCAGTCTCTTTGCTGAGCCCACGGTGAATGATTTTCTCTGGTGGTGAGGTGGCTCATCAAGGTGTCACACAAGTGCCATTGATAAGTCCGATCTTGGTACCTGTAATGGCATTCAAGTATGGCACAACCCTCACCAAGTACTTTGCAGGGGAGAGAGAGAGTGAGCATGCCACCCTCGCTGCAGACAGGTGAAGTGAGCACCAGTAGAGGTGGACAGTCCAGCAATCAGAAATCCTGAGGGTTTCAGTGAAACTCAGCAAAATATGGGCTTTAATAATAGTGGTTGAAATGCAGGGACTTTGTCCAGGCCTGAACAAGAAGAGTCTGAAATACCTCCTGTCCTTAGGGGAAGTTACAGCACAGAATTAGAAGCTCAGATGTACTTTGTTACGGGATTGAGTTAGCTTTACAGCATGCCTCTCGTCATCCTTCACCCTGGTAATGGAGTCTGAAATGAAGGAAGGTGGGGTCCTTTCCCTGGTAATGAATGGAGAAGCCTGAAGCTACCGTGCTTCCTATGCCAAAGCTTTGTGCTATTAAAGGTTGTGATAAATTTGCTTTAAAATCAGCTTCCATTGACTCTCCTGAGGCATATACGTGACAGGTATTGCTGACTTGGCATCACTGATGGTGCTGGAGGGGGAATGTATTACTTTCTGTTTGTTTATAATGAGGAATGCTGCTGTAACCTGCTGCTCTGCAGAAGCTGCAGCACACTACTGTGAAATAGTTAACTGCACCATTGTCTTAACCATTCTGAAAAGTGGGTTAAGTCACTTAACCGTTTAGAATATTTTTAGGTTCAGTATTGCACGAAGGCACACCAGCAGGAGCTGTGTCTCCACATCTTTTAGTTACATATGCTATAAAGTGCCCATAATGTTTTGATTTCTTAACAGTAACTTACTTTGGAAGATTTTTTGATCTAGGCTTGAAGTAATAACATGTAAAAATTGTATTTAATTTACAGCTTACTCATATTGGAGCAAAATTCATGTTTGTGGCAGGGATGTTTGTTTCAGGATGTGTGACCATTCTGTTTGGGTGAGTAATTTTTGTTGGTTGGTTTCGTTGCATTTGTCTTCTAATAATTTTCATCCATATGAAAAGATGGACACAAAACAAAACTGGAAATTCTTGGGCACCTTCCAGGTGTTGGTTAGATCACCTAACTTTTTGCATCTTTACTTTTTATCTATCCCTTGTAAAGCAGAATGAACACTGCTCCCTTTCTGTAGGTTTCAAAGCCTTTTACTATGAAAGCAAAGGAGGAAGGTTCTATGTGTTTAAAAACCTACTATGGTTCAGGAACAGCAAGAAGTCTGTCAAAGTGCAGAATAAGGGAACTATTTATGCATAATGTTTTAATTATTCTTTTCTTAAAAATATTGAGTGCAAATGAGAAGCTTTGCCTGGCAGGCGGAGAGGCTAAACCACTCATTTTAGCAAAATAAAGTTTTATTAACAATGAGGGAAGCTCTTATTGGGTAGTTGTAACTCATTGTGTCAGACTCCTTGCACAGTTGCTTGGAAAAGCTATGAAATACAACAGAAAATGGCATTGGAGTTTTTCACAGGTTAGGTTTTTCATGCTCTTTTCACCACCAAAGAAAGGGGAAAAGGAGAAAGCTGCCAGAAATAGTTTGGTAGAGTTTGAATGACTTCACAATGTGATTCAAAAAGATGTGGCAATAGAAAGCATTGAGTGTCCTCTAACTGCATCCTTTAATGAGTAAGAAATGATGCTCCAGGGCCTTTAGTAGATGACTTGTTGCATCCTGAGAGATCTCCATTTACTGTTTATTTTTTTTTTCAGAATGCTGGACAAGGTGCCAAGTGGACCAATGTTCATTGGTTTGTGCTTCTTAGTAAGAGCAATGGATGCAGTAGGTTTTGCAGCAGCAATGACAGCATCGTTTTCGATCCTTGCAAAGGCATTTCCCAATAATATAGCTACTGTCCTGGTAAGTGCAAAAAACAGTGTTATAGTGTTATAACTTCAGTAGCCGCAATATCATAAATTGCCAGTAGGCAGCCTAAAACCAGGAGGAGAAAATCAGCTGTCTCATGTGCAGGCATATTGGAAATCATCACATAATGTTTGTTTCTAATCTAGAATCACAATCCTAGAACAAATTTAGACCTTAGCATAACTCCAGTTAGCTATAAATTAAGCAGTATGTATTAGTTGCTTATGTTTTGAAGAGAGCTGACCATTGATGGCAGTAGTTATCTCTTCATTTGAAATCAGACTATTAAAATACTAATACAGCTTTTAGTGTCTACTTCTACATGGATAGTAAGAATCTGTGTGGATTGATTCAAGAAATTTGATTAATTCATTCAAATAGTGTTGATTTATATGACTGAAAGACAATTTCGGTTTCATTCTTCTAATCTATGATAAAAGTCATGTATGAGAAGAGGAGAGCTAGAACTTCTTGAAATCTGGAGGGCAGTATGTCTGGTCATCAATGATTCATTTCAACCAGAGATATTACCCTTATTTTGTTGGTTTTTATGGTTTTAGGAAAAAAAATAGGTTTGTATTTAATAAAATGTTGCTTTCTCTTTCTCTTTTTCAATAAATTCTGGTTTCAATTCAAATATAGACTGACAGAAATAACTGGGTTAAATTCTAATGAGTGAACAAATGTTAAGAACATCCTTCAGAACATTTACTAAAATTGGAAAAGTTGATGCTTTTATTAATATTGTTGTTAAGCTGTATAGTTACTTCTATAAAAAAATAAATGTCTATAAAAATATGGCCTCCTAACTAGCAAGAAACTAGTAAATTGCATCAGCAGTGAGGAGTTGGCAATTTCTTTGGAAAGCAGGTTATATATTGCAATCATGTTTTGGATTTGTTCAGTCAATAAGATTAAGGTTTCCTGTTTGCGAATTTTAAAATGTCATATAAATAGGTAAGTAAAGTAACCTTGACTTAAAGGGACTTAGTTATCTATCTTATAATCAGACTTAAAAATAAATGAAATTCTGTGGTGGCAGCCCAGTAAGCATGATGCATAGCTGAAAACGGTATGTGATGATGAAGGTCACCTCAAGACCACAAACAGAAATGCTACACAGCTATGGCTTGGTAACTACCTTTGTTTAAAATCTAGAAAGGGTACTGTCAGAAGACAGATCACTTTTAGATGTTGGTCTGTTTGCCATATTACATACTCTAATGTCTTGTTCTGCATGAGAATAAAACCTCTTCAAATTCATTCATGTAGACTTACTGTCCTTAAATGGACATGATGAAGAGTTCTTGTTACTGTGAGCTCTGCTCATGGTGGTGGCAGAGGCAGGAGGCAGAAGAAAGAGCTGATTAGTAGAAGCAAGGTGCATCCTAGGGTAAAAGCCTGCAGGAATGGATGATGGATTTTTAGCCTTGCTTTCCATTGCCCTTCCTGATAGTGCTAGATACTGAAAAGCACTTTTCCTCTCCTTACCCTTTTGGTACCAGTTTTCAGCCCACCTTTTACCCATTGGGTACCCTAGAGAATGTATGGGGAAGTTATTAAATGTAGGCATGTCAGCCTTGTTGAAGTGGGAAGTTCAGCAGCTGCCAAAATGATCCCTCTGTTGGAGGAGGTATGAACTTCAGAACATAAGCAATATCACTTTTCTTACAATATCAGGTTTACCTTATCCTCCCCTGATCTGTAATAATGCAAAGCCTCAGCTCCACCCCTGCCAATAATTCATTAACTTAGAAGGGCTAAATGATGTACAGCCTGATTTGAACTGAAGTCTCACCAATCATAAATATTTTTTATGGTTGGTGAGCAACACAAGCAAAAGCATTATTTGGATGCAGTTATGTTAAGTCATGGGCATTCCATGTGTCGAAGTTTACCAAAATGTCTCAAATCTATCTAGAAATTTTGAAGACTTGCTAGTCCTATTTTGTTACTAGTTATTTCCTTTGCTAGGAAAGGAAAAGGCTGCGACCCTAGGCTGACCTAGAGTAAAGAACTTGGCTTTTGCTGGCTGTAGCTGCTCTGGGGCCATTTGACCACTCTGACTTGTATCAGTAAAATTAAAGATGAGGATGAATCTCTATACTCTGTTTCTGGGTCCCAGAAGTTAGCAGAACTTTAATTGTAAGCAGTTATTACCACCAGCTGTTACTGGTGGTCTAAGCATTGATTAATCAAGTGTTGATGCAGATGTTGACAGTGGTGACTATGGTGTTGTAACACAAGATGTAAGTGTAACTGTATTATTGTCCTTTTAAAAATTAGTATCTTATAAAAGATGCCAGATTATTAAATTATAGCCAAAATAATCTCCGCCAAAATCCCATTGCAATTTCAGAGTTATTTCCTACCCCTAGTCAGTGAATCCAAACAGTCGGTTATGGAGAGAAAGCTTTAACTTGGCATACGTACCTCATACCATGAGATAATGACCCATTTGAGTAGGCTTGTTTGGGTCCTCCCCCTCAAGCTGGAGTGTAATGGCAGGTGGGAGAGATGATCACTTCAGCCTGAGTTGTCCTACAGATGCTTTCCATCACTAGAGCATTTGTCTTGCCTCAGAACTGGGATCTGTTAGGTGACAGCAGAGTGGCTAATGCCACAGTACAGGTTGTCCCCTGTAAGTAAAAGAGGTGATGGCTGTCACGCAGACAACTGTGAAATTCCTGTCACTATCCCACTTTGTGGAAGTCACTACTAGCTGTTATCACCCTTAGTGATGCAGTGCCTTTTTCTTTTCACTAGCCTACGTTGTTCTGCTCCTCAGACAAATGGCTTGCTTTTTATTGTTACATTGGAGTCAGCGTACTGACTTTTTTTTGCTCGCTTGCTTTTTCATCCTTTAGGGCAGCCTTGAAATTTTTACAGGACTCGGACTGGTGCTGGGCCCACCTTTAGGTGGCTTTTTGTATCAATCATTTGATTATGAGGTTCCTTTCATTACACTGGGATGCATAGTGTTGGTCTTGGTGCCTGTGAATATGTGCATATTACCAAAATACGGTAAGCATCTTTCTTCCTGCCTCCTTCACTCACCTTAATTTCTCATGTATTTAACTGTTCTTTAAAAAAAAAAAATCAGCTTCTGGAGTCTGATCCAACTCAGAGGGCAAAGCTCCAGCTGAATTAACTTGTGATCTTGATCAGGCCCATGTTTTAAAGCTAACCTAAATTAATGCATGCAGATAGCCTGGAATGAATCCAACACCTCATGCCCATCTCTGCGAACACTAAGAACTCTGTGTGAAAGTGAACTGAGATATATTTTTGGTTTCTTTTGTCTCCGTAGCTTCAGGGCTTGTAAAGGATCAGTTGTGTCTGCTTAGTATCAGCTTGTCATTGCAGCTAGTTGAAGAAAAGCTGGAGATAGGTTTTGCCTAAAACAAGAGAACTTGACATGTTTGAGGGGTTGGCAGGGGGGAAAAAACAGAATTACAAGGAGAACAAAAGGGGTTATTTGTACTGAATGATTCAGGATCTGATTAACATGAGAGAATGTTCAAGTTAATAAATAAGGGGTTTAATTGAAGTGCTGGAGGTCATATAAATTTGATTAAAATTTAGATAGCCCTGCTTGGACAAAAAGCTAGCTTAAAGGCAAGTCTTCGCACAAGATTGTAATTGCAAGGTTACAGTTCTGTTAGTCTTTTCTAGGAAAAAAAATAGTAACTTTAAAATACTTCTTTTTTTAAAACCTTTTTTCCTCTTAAATACGAAAACCTTAGAGAACAACTTCATATATATTGACTTTTATAAGAAACTTACAGTGGTTAACCATGTGCTGCTACTGCTGGCTTCCCTCCCCACTTCCCCAAGCTCTGAAATTGTCTGGAGTCATGATATTACTAGCCAGTTTGAAACTATGTTAAATAAATGTTAGCTCTGAGCTGGTGGATGCTAATGAATGAACTTTTAGTTCTATGTATACTTTGAGACATTCAACTATTAAAGCACCAACAGCATTAGGAAGGGACCCTGACTTAGGAATGACATCTAACCATGACATCTGAAAGAAGCTTCCTGTCTGTAGTACAAATTGAACACGTAGGAGACCTGAATAGCTAGTTGCTTAAAAATTCAGACAGATCTCAACTGATAAATAGTAATCTTCTTATTTTACTTTCAAAGCATGTTTCTCTGATTGGATATGAATGGTTCATGTACATGTGCATGTTGTTTTAAGTTGAGACATATTCATGAGATTTTCATTGTATAAGGGCTAGTGGAGAAGTAAGCGTATTTTCACATAATTGAATAGTACATGCTTTTGTTCTTTTCAAATTGGGGATTTGCAATGTTGGAATCTAAATTGTGTACTTTTCTTCTTTTATTCACCTATCAAATTTGTTTTTTTAATACAAAAATAGTATAGTGCATAACAGTCTACTATTGACTTTCATTTGTTAGTTAACAGGAGTAATAGGACTAGTAAAAAGGAAATACTGATTTCTTTTCTAAAGCAAGAAGATGAATCATGAGCTTATGCTGCTGAAAATAATGCAGTTTCCCCCGCTTTTCTCTTGAAACAGATTCGATCCCTAGCAAGGACTCCTTTTGGAAGCTCATTCTCCTGCCGAAAGTCTTGCTACTCTGTCTTACTATATTTTCTCTAAGTGCATGCTTGGGCTTTTTGGATCCCACAATGTCTCTATTTATCCTAAAAAAGGTAAGTCCTGTTAACATGCAGGGAAGTCTTGACTTGCTAAATAGTAAATAACTGGTTATAAGTGTGGTTTAAATATCCTAAACGAAATTAAGCCTTATCCAATTACACTGCTTTAATTAACTGTTAATATTATGATTTCCAAATAACTTGATTTCCACAGTACTGACAAATCACAGTTTCCATTGACACCATCAGTTGCTGCTGTGTCTTGGTAACTTTGAGAATGAGGAAATGTAAGGCCTTTGACAATGTGCTTTTTCCACTTAATTGGCTTTCAGCTGCAGAGTACCTTCTCTGAACAGGGCATAGCAGCTGGTTTTGTAAATGAGGGACCTGTTCCTCCTTTCTGAAAGCAAATTCTGTAAAACTGCAACAGTCACTGACAGTGTTATATCTCTTGATGTGGACATTTGTTTTTGGGGACATGATGTCACAGCTCTGCCTTCTCTTACAGCAATGCCAAAATTAAACTGATTGCAACTATGTAGCCTGCCAGCTGACTTCTTCACTCGCTCATTAAAAAGGCAAATGCCATTTATTTTTAATTTATTTTAGTATTTATTTATTTGTTTCCGACTTAATTTTTTTTTTTTTTTCCCCATGGTGTTTAAGGTAATGAATTTGAAGTAAACAGTTCAAGATTCTGTTCCTCTGTGAAATTAAGCAATGCTTTTTGAGTGGTTTATTAATTAATTGTTTTTCCAGGGAATAGCATTTCACAGGTGGTTGTCCTCCTACAAAATTTTTGTCTGTCTAGTCCAGTACTTAGAGCAGTCATCCAGGATCAAGCAGACTTGGTACTAACCTCTTCCATCAGTGGAGATGTGAACGTATGTCTTCCACCACGCAGGAGAGATCTGTAATTATCCCACTGTAGGATACTGTGCACTTGTGTGGCTCTTCTGCTTTCCCTCTGCTCTGTACTAACAGATACTTGCTGTGAAAGGGCTGTAGCCTTCTTGGCAGGTGTTCTAACCACTAAATTAGAGTTATTATCATGTGCTTGCATATGGCAAGGAAACAGTGAATATTTATGTAGTCCATGCCACATGAAACATCTTGGAATACCTTCTAACTGGTAGTTAAAGCACTCACTTGAGAGACTAGTATACTTTTGGTTCATTACACGTTTTGTTTCAATACAGAAATGTGATTCTGCATTAGGAAAATGTAGACCTCAGGGTGTTTGCAGAAAGCCTCTTACTCATTCTCATAAAAATCCTCCTTTGGCTGAAAAGCCAGAGTTGTGTTTTATAGCACTACTTACTTTTAAGATGCACTGATTAGCAGTGGATGACTACAGCATTTATACTTTTCTAAGTGGAAATAAAACTGAAGATTGGAGAGGTAAAGACTAAATCCATCTGAATTTCAGTGTCTGAAGTGTCTGTTTCAAATATGCCAGATATTAATGTTAATCCAGTGTGGTGGTGTAGGGACATAGCAGTGTTTCCTCCTGAGATTACTTAGGCTTTATCTGAGTACAGTTGTGTCAGGTTTCACTCCATGCTTAGAAATGGAAGTGGAAGGAAACGGGAGCTCTGCTGATTACTTCAAATACTTGAAAAACCTCTGTATCGTATCACTAAAATACTTAAAATCATGCATGTCAGTATTTTGACCTAATATATAATTCTTGAATTGTCCTTTAACGAATGTAGCATATATGGTTATGTTTTGTTTTTTGTTTTATTTGTCTTCCTTTCCATAGTTCAAACTCCCCGCTGGTTATGTGGGCTTGGTATTCCTCGGTTTGGCACTCTCGTACTCCCTGTCTTCTCCCCTCCTCGGACTCCTAAGTGACAAACTGCCAGTGAGTACTACCCTGCTGTTTGTGCAGGGTTAGTAAAGCACTCTGTGCATTTAGTTAAAACTGGAGGACTTCCCATATTGAAGTGATGGATGTAGGCTTGGTCCTGTAAAGGGGTCTGTCTTTCAGGACCTTGCATGTGCACTGAAAACTGCCAACCTGAAGGTCTCTTTTTGGAAGGTCCAGGTAATACAAGAATGTCGAAAATAGTAAAGGATGTTGGACAAGTATCCTGTAGTTGAAATGTGTTGAGCTTTTCCGGTGGACTAAGCATCATCTATTTCCAGCGAATATGGAATGGAGAGTGGGAAAATATGTCCCAGTTATCCATGCTTTTGACCACATGTAATTTTATCAGCTTTTGAGAAGAGGAGTGAAGATGCTCTGATTAGCTGTATTGACTTTATCTCTTAAAAAGTGTAATATCCTAATTAGATCAGCACACCGACTGGCTGACGTTCTCTGCCTCTTAATTGCCCCATAGGAAGAGACTTTGACAGTGGTATACCTAAAACTGCGTGGTTGACAGCCACTACTAATTGATCAAGGAAACCTAGACTTTGAATGCTGTGCATAAAGGACAGTGCCAGTTTTCTGACACTGTTTTCTCCGCACACAAACTAATAATGGCCTTTTTACATGAGAATTACATGCAATGCTACATGATATTTCTTACACTAAGGAAGAGTAAGACCTAAACTACTTTTCTAACAGAGAAGCACCGTTACTCAGTATCCTGAAGAAATCTCTGTATTAAGCAGCTGCTTCCAGTGACTGCATTGGTGGCAAGGGAACATGAATTCAGTGTTTCTTCACGGTGTTCAGAACTGGCAGAGAAATTGTGAATTCCCAGTTTGTGTGTAATGATAGTCTCTACAGGAGCCGTACTTTTCAGGAGATGAAGATTCAGAAGAGGGGTATTAGGAAAGAAAAAACAGTTACATTACAAATTCACATCTTTAAGTTACATACCTCTTCCTTTTCTTTGATAGTATCTCAGGAAGTGGCTGCTGGTATCTGGAGGCTTAATGACAGCACTGTGCTTTTTCATGTTAGGACCTGCTCCTGTACTGCACATTGAAAGGTACAGAACTGCCTCTTCTTGAGCCTGTCCCCTTATGTGATGTTTTTGTGGTAGCTATCATGACCATAGTCATGTATGTCCACAAGTCTATAATTAGCACCTCTGACCGTGAAACAGGGTGTTTTTTAACTTCTAACATGAGACTATGAATGTAAAGCAGTGGAAGCATCTGAAAATGGAGATTTTACAGCTTCGTAAAATAGATCCTTTTCCTTTGCTTTTTACTGTTACTTGTGTTTGCTCATGTTAATGTGTGTGGTGGTAAGAATGCTGCTTTTTATTTTCCTTTCCTCCCAATTCTGTGGCATTTCCAGTGCAGCAAAACGAAGTTCTCTTTCTGTCTTATTTTTCAATTTTCTCTATTTCATCAGCGTTTCTTAACTATGGGTTTTATTTACATGGCTGTGCAGCAGTATTGATTTTTCTTCCCTCTGTATATAGCTTACTAAGCAAAATGCCAAGTTATAGCTTTGTTTTCAGCTAGGTAAGTAAAGACAGTGTCTGTTACACTTGAACACTGCATTGTCGTATCTCTCAAGTTAATTCACATCAAAACACTCTGCTACATTTACAAAACAGCTGTACAGTCCTTTTGTCCTAGGATATACTCTGTTAAAGATGATGATAGGCTTGCTAATGTGCAGAATTAGTCAACTCCTTCCTCCTAGACTTCTAATTTTTAAAGAAGATCATACATTTGAAACTGGTGAGATCATATATTTGAGCTGGTGAGAAAAAGAAATCAGTAAAATCTTCAACATTCTTTTCTTTAGCTAAGTCTATTTGGTTATAATGTATTAGGCTACAAAATTTTAGCTGCAAAATCCTTCACTTGTGCAGCAAACCAAGCCTGGAGCTTGGACACATGTGTTGCTGAGTTAAGCTCATCTATCTGCCTCTTCTCTATGTGCTCCTCTTAAAATGAACTGCATTTGATAAGGAAATACTTAATTTGAGCACAGGATTTTCAAATTCTTTTACAAAGTCTTTTTTTAAGCATAGAATTGTATTTTTCAAGTCTTTGTGTTCAATTAAAGTAGAGGGTTTTTTGGCTTCAAGAAACCTAGTTTTCTGCTCAGTCATGGAGAGCTGATAAAACAGCCTTCAGTCAAACGGGGTCCTTACTTGAAAAGAGTCTTCAGCAGCTAACTACTTTTAAATGCCTCTTTTTCAGTCAGCTGTGGATGTTTGTGCTAGTGCTGGTTTTGATTGGCTTTTCACTTGGCATGAGTGCTATCCCAGTGTTTCCAGAGATACTGCACTGTGCATAGTAAGTAACTCGGTCCAATGCATCTTTCATGTTACTGGCAGTAGGAAACTGCAACTAATTTTCAGGGGTGAATATGAAGTGGGGTTTTAGTGTGACTTTTTCCCCACTTTTTGAGACAGAGGCAGCGAGTAACACTTAAATGCTTCCACTACTCTTTTGTCTTAGTTTTTTCTGACTGAGCACCCCAGTCATTATATTCCAAATATAATTTTGTAAATGTGTACCACCGTACTGCGAACACACTCAAGTCCATCAGACTTTGGGTCTCATAGCACGGGGCAACCTGTGTGTGATTTCATGTACATAGGATTTATTTCAGCTTCTGAGGATGATTAATAGCAATCAGTTTTCACTGGATTTTCAGACTGCATTGGCTTTAACAGCTGCACCTACAGGAGTCATACTTGCTGAAAGCACAAGGTCTGTGATGTGGCTTGGCAGTAATGACCTAGAAGGGTCTTGATTTACTCTTATTAGTATGTTCCTCTTGGAACAAGGTCTTCCCTTCTTAAAAGCCACCTGTCACTGTTTTACACTTGCCGTATGAAACATGGGGAATGAGCGATGGTGTGGTGTTGGGAATCTTACGCAAAAGACATCAGAGATGAGGAGTAGCACTGCAATCCTCCAGAGAGGCAGCAAAGAAGAAAGTACTGGGTTAACAGACATGATTCCACTGTACACTTTTACTTGTTAACTATTTATGTTGTGTGTAAAGTAAAAGGAGGGAGAAAACTCTCTATAGGGGAAGGCTATAGACTGAGACACAATAATGTATTGTTCTACTCTAACTGGTCTGTCTTTCTACAGTGAGAATGGATTTGAAGAAGGTCTGAGTCTGCTGGGACTGGTGTCTGGGCTCTTCAGTGCCATGTGGTCCCTTGGGTAGGTATATAGTCACCTTTTTGTAAGCTATGAAGGTTTGGTTGTTCTATGCTGTTGCCACACAAAAGCCTGCTGCATTACAACCAGAAGTCTTGCATTGCAGTCATTGTGTTGACCTTGATTCAAAAGGTTCTTGCTAAACAGGTGCCTGGTGGACATGTTAAAACAAAACTTTTTACCCAGCAAAGGGAATAGACTCTGAACTTGTCTTCCTTGAAATGTATTGCCCTGCATATCAAAAAGCTGCAGTGATTAAGTGGGTGTTAGCTTGTGCTTCTGTGTGGCCACTTTGGTTGTCACTGAAATATTTAATGCTTAATACAGAGAGAGGGGTGGACCCTAATTTTTTACAAAGCTAAGTCCACCCATATGGAGCAAGCTAGAAGGTATCTGCTCCTGACTAATTCTGTTCTCCCTTCTTCATTTTCCACATTTCCTCCTTTTGCCTGGGATAGCTTAGGGTAGAATCTTCTCTTCTCTTTCAGCCACAGCCATTTTTTAAGGTCTGGTTTGCATAGCTTAGCAGAGTGCATCTGTGTTTATTACCTGGTGGTCATCACAGAAATGAGTGAAAGGCACTCCTGGCTGAGTGACCCTTCAGAGTTGTTACTAAGTGGGAAGTGACCGAGTCCTCCTATTGACAGCCACTTCCAGGATTTTTTTTTATCTGTCCTTGTAGTCCTCTGTGGCTGCAGGTGGGTTTCAGTGGTACAAATCTGCACCGTTTTTTCCAAGCTAACTGAAGTTCTAGCTGTCCTGTTTTGGCATAGGGTTCAGTACAGATATAGGTAGTATAAAGTTACCAAACCCCAGTTTTATGCTGTTATCAAACCTCATTTTATTATGTGAGTTGCTTCCAGGAAGTCTCTCTGATTTTACACAGTTTTGTCCCTTTTTGTAGCGAGAGACGGTATCATGTAAGACCTTTCATAAAGTGACAGCAGCTGCATAACCTTTCATGGCATGAAGGTGCAGGGCAGTTGCATACATACAGCTCAACCTTGCAGCGACCGCGTCTGTTCCAATGTGCCTCCCCACCAGTCTATATCCATCAGTCTTTTGCCTTGAAGTTTGGAAGGTTTACATTTTGAGGGATGAGAGTTTAAATTTCTTTTATGATAGAATTGATTGGTGTTGATGCCCTGTTAGAACATGGTCCTTAATGGGGCCTCTAAGCCATTCCAGATAGAGAAAAGAGTGCATTCAGCTTTCTGATGTGGATCCTATTTCCAGCTGAGGAGGTAACTGGACAGGTTTATTGGGGCCATGGCAAACAAAGAATTAATACTTATTGTTGATTATAGGAAAGTTAGGTCTGTGGAAGACAATCTGTTTGTAGAGAAAGGAGAGAGAATCAATGCAGGGAAGCCACAAAATGCAGTAAAAAAATTCTCTGAGGATATGATATGTTATCTTTTTTGTTTGACATGCCAATACCTCATTTTGATTTGTTGCAGGGCATTTGCAGGTCCGACTCTGGGAGGATTTCTAAATGAAAAGCTGGGTTTTGAATGGGCCTCAGCCATCCAAGGAGGATGGGCACTGTTAAGTGTAAGTAATTACACATTTTTTGCTTTTTGTATCTATTGCAATTATGAGCTATTGCATAAGGTTATTATTATTACAATTGTAACTGACTGTTTCCTCAAAGGGTCTTGCAACTGGAATATTCTATATCACTGAGGCAACAAGGAGAAGGTATGCTGAGATATTTATTCTTTATTTTGCTTGCAGCCATATAAAGCAAATCTTTGAAAGCTGTGCCTCCTTTTTTTCCTCACTACCAACCTGATAATGAATGACAGGATGAACAGTAAAAATATTGCTTAAATACTTTGTCTGTATGCTTTCCTAAATCCCTACTGACCTAAACAGACACCTAAACCAGGCAATGCCTGTTCTATACAAGCAACAGGACTGCGTCATTAACGAGCAAACGCTACTGATGGTTCCTCCAGGAGGGTGTCTGTGAGCTGGCATTGGCTGGATGGTCACACCCAGAGAGTAGTGGTCAACAGCTCAATGCCCAGATGGAGATCGGTGACGAGTGGTGTCCCGCAGGGGTCCGCGTATTGGGACCAGTACTGTTTAATGTCTTCACCAACGACATAGTAGGATCGAGTGCACCTTCAGCAAATTTGCAGATGACACCAAGCTGAGTGAATCAGTCAAGATGCCTGAGGGATGGGATGCCATTCAGAGGGACCTGGGCAAGCTCGAAGAGTGGGCCCGTGTGAACCTCAAGTGCAAGGTCCTGCACTTGGGTCGGGGCAACTCCCGGTATCAATACAGGCTGGGGGATGAAGGGATTGAGAGCAGCCCTGCCGAGAAGGATTTGGGGGTACTGGTGGATGAAAAGCTGGAAATTGAGCTGGCAATGTGCGCTCACAGCCCAGAAAGCCAACCATATCCTGGGCTGCATCAAAAGAAGCGAGGCCAGCAGGTCGAGGGAGGTGATTCTGCCCCTCTACTC
>NW_009190945.1:0-3996 GCF_000690835.1 Fulmarus glacialis | reverse complement strand
CTTATTGCAGCCTTTCAGTACTTAAAGGGGGCTTTTAAGAAAGATGGGGACAGACTTTTTAGCAGGGCCTGTCGCAACAGGACAAGGAGTAATGGTTTTAAATTAAAAGAGGGTAGCTTTAGATATAAGGAAGAAATTTTTTACGATGAGGGTGGTGAAACACTGGACCAGATTGGCCCAGAGAGATGGTAGGTGCCCCATCCCTGGAACCATTCAAGGTCAGGCTGGTCGGGGCTCTGAGCAACCTGATCTACTTGAAGATGTCCCTTCTTCAACAGGGGGGTTGGACTAGATGATCTGCAAAGGTCCCTTCCAACCCTAACCGTTCTGTGATTTTGTGAAACGATAGATGTGAAAGCCATAGTATGTGGTTCTGTGCAATAGTGGGGAACCAAATCCAGTGATCCACCGTAGCTCTTTCCACATAATGTGTGGCACTTTTGCTATAATGTTGGTATTGCATAGAAGTATCTAGAGAATATTAAACCTGTTTCTTCCCTCCTGTTCTTTTCCTTGTGCAAACAGTTCCAGTTCCAGCCTGCAAAATCCTCCTGGTAATAATGAAGAAAGAACTCATCTGATGGGCAGTGAAACATAGCCAGACATACTTTTCAATTCTCTGTTTACTGTTGTGGTTTAACCTAGAGTTGAGATGAGTGGATTTAACAGTGTTTCATTATTCTGGAGCTGGGATACATGATCCCTTAGAGAACAACCAGTTGTGATTTAGTTGTAGCTGCATTACTGTTTTGAAACACTAAACACTGACTGCCTTTCTTTTGGAAGTCCTCATGTGGATTGGCTGAAGTGATGAATAACCCTCAGATGTCAGCCTGTTTAATTGTATTCCATATACAGTGCACCACTGTATGTGAAGAGATATGTTTTCAAATGTCTAGTTTCTATACTTGAGCCTGCTGTGCATTATTCTTGGGTAAAGCTACTATTTTGCTACCATGATTTTCTGTATTTTTTCAAAGGAAGTTCATTAGCTTGTAATACTTTAACTGATAACATAAAAATGTTGACACAGAATTTGAAATGACAAAGCATTAAGCACAATATTGTTTTCAATAAAGCAACTTTTTTGCCTAAGTTTTATGAATTTTCTTAGATGACAAGAGTCTAAAAGACTTTGTGTCTACCAACACTTTTATTATCTTGAAAGTGCCTGAAAAAGATGGGAGGCAAAGGTAATGAAGAGAAGACTTAGCATCTCTGCACAGAACTAACTGATCTTCAGTCCTGGAGGAGACTTAGCATCATGTGTGTATGTGTGTATACATATATGCACAGACATATGTATGTTTGTATTGTATACGGAGACTCAGCTTGGTGTGTGTGAGATCTATTTTACTAATAAATGCCAGCTGGAATGTTTGTACTAATTGCCTCTGCAACAGTAAATCTCAAAGTCTAGGGCTACTGTTTTCCAACAATGGGGAAAAAAAATCTCCTCACCTCCTCCAGATGCTCAGCAAAAAAACTCAGGGGGAACTGAAACAGGGGCATGCCTGCAAACTCACACTAGATGACTTGACCTCAGGTCAAAAGTCTTCTAATTTCTCCTTGAGCCCAGAACTGGGTCTTAGAAGGGGTTCTCTGTGGTACCCCTTTTTCCATAAATAAGAAAAATGGTCTAGTCCTAGCAATTTCCAATTAGTTTCTCCTGTGAGTAGCTACTGGAATTTACATGAGAGATACTTCTTTCTCTGCCAGAGCCCTTTCTGGGGCACTAGCAAGAACTGCTCTGGTAGCCAGCTGAACTGTGAAGCATCAGGGTACCAAAGGGCAGGCTTCCCCTGGAAACATCCTGGCAATAGCTCCCTTTCCTTTTGTATCAGGTGTTTGACTTTACTGAAACCAGGAATGCGCACCTCAACCTATTATGAAGTGCTGACCCTGCCAGTGCCGATGGTAAGGCAGGTGAGAAGGAGCTGAGAGGACTAGAGGTAGACACAAGGTGCACAAGATGCAGATCTGTAGACAAGAGACTTAATTAACTCTCTTTGTGGTATGACTTGTTCACTTACCTGACTTGTGCTGTTAGGACTTGAAGTGGCTGGGATTACCAGAAAGAGCACAAATGTCATTGAAGTTAATGAGCTGTCCTGCAATGCATGAACTTCACCAGACCTCCAGTAGAAACTAGACAGGTTTAACTAACCCCTCTAGCTTTCTGGCAACACATCTTCTCCCCTCTTCATTCTTTCACGTACACAATGGAGGCGAAATAAACCTGAAGAGGAATCCTCGTTTCCAGGTTTGTTGTTCAAGTCAACTCACAAGCATGTTCTCCTGCCATGGTTATCCAGGGGTCCTGGAACCATGGTTAAAGCAGAGCAGTGGGATGTCCCATGGGAAACTCAGCAATCCCCTGGCTAGTGCTGTGCTTGCCTCATGCAGTGTCAGGTCTAAATAGCCATCTGCTGATACTAACACAGACGTGCAATCTGTGAAGCTGTGATAAGTAAGGACTGTGCCAGAAATAGCCAAGCTACACTCGGTTAGATCGGAGCAGCCCTGAGCTGGGGTGGCACAGGCAGTGCCCGTGCAGCAGCACCGAGCTCGGGACCGGCCGCCTGCCTCCTGCAGCCCTGCCTGCACCCCACACCCTTGAGTTTGGGCAGGAATGTGTCCATGCTGGTCTTTGCTGAGATTTCCCAAACTCTGCTTGTTTTCCTGCTGTGACCCTGGCTTGCCTTGAGCTGCGTTACTACAGCAATGCCACGCCTGAATCATTCGCAGATCTGGCAGCCGATGTGTTTCTTCGGCTGCAGCACAGTGGTGACTTCTCTGTCGGTGGTGTAAGGTGGAATTGCTCAATGCTGGTGGCTCTCTTGCCTTTGATGTTGTGAGACTTTCCGGGCAGGGTGATTGCATCTCCTGGTGCCAGCTTTCTGCCACTCTGGGGAATTCCCAGGTTTTGTGCAAGACTTTCCCTGCGAAAGCCCCCTGTCTGTGCTTGCCCCCGACCTCCTCTTGGGCGACTTCCAGCTCCAGACATGGGGCTTCCTAAAGCTTGTGCCTCTGCCCTGCTTTTGGTGCTGTCTGCTCTGGAGGCCTGTGCCCTGGTCAACTATGTTGCAGCTGTCTACGAGCACAACGTCGTCTTGTCAGAGGACACTGAAGTGCCGGGTTCTCCTAGGGAGGCCTTGATGCTGATGGACGAAAATATGGCAATTTTGGCAGTGGCCATCAAAGAAGCAGCCAGACAGGTATTTTGACAGAGTTAGAGACATTGATTTTGGTAAACACTGGTCATTAATTAATTTTTTTAATGGTGGTTTTTGGGTTTGTATGTTGTTACCAGGGTGCCCATATCGTTGTGACTCCTGAAGATGGCATTTACGGCTGAGTCTTCAGAAAAGAAACGATACACCCTTATCTTGAGGATATCCCAGACCCACAGGTGGACTGGATTCCGTGTGCTGATCCTGGAAGTTATTGTCCCTGCTGTGCACGGGGGAACGGTCTGATGGGAAAGACGGCTACCTTTAGGAGTGGTTGTTGATAGTTCTAAATGTCTTGGAACAACTGCTGTGAAATGAAGGCGGGTTAGACATCGTGTAGTTGCCATAAATAGCTTCAGACAACTTCCTTCATCATTTTTCTCTGTCATTTTTTCTCGCTGTAATTCTTTTGATTTTAGTTAGTATACTCATAAAGGTTGAAATTTATTTAAGAGAAAAGCAAAAACTTACAGAATCTGCATTTCAGTAATGTATTCCATGCATGTTGTAAAAAATGTTTAAGATACAGGAATATTAGGAATATTTGTGAATAAAATAACAGCTACTACTGAAAGGATATATTGCACAATTTTAAATTTGTATTTTTGAATCATGACATGGTAGTCTTTTTATTCTGTTATTTTCCTTAATAAATTGCGCCATTTTTTGAGGCTGCAATATTTGGTGAAAGACAATGAAATGCACCGTAGAAGAAACAAATCAGCACAGTAGCTGAATCTCCATCCTTTGCTGGATGCCGGGG
>NW_009190944.1:19078-26163 GCF_000690835.1 Fulmarus glacialis | reverse complement strand
TCTTCCAGCTCAGGGGGCTGAGTACCCTGTGGATAATTGTATACTACAATTGCACATAGACTTCGTGTTCGTTTTGCCTGAGGACAATTCAATTTTAATCTCTTACTGTGTAAGCTCAAAATAAAAATAAAAATAACAGTGCTAAATACCAGGGCTTCTATCGCAAAGTTGCTGAGTGAAGAGCTGTCATGTTACATTAAGAGCACAGTTACTGCAACTGATTACTTCATATAGTATATTTGCCAGTCTGTCTCCTGTGTAATCATGAGGAATGCATTGAATTAAGAGTAGCTGTGCATAAATAAGTTGAGAAAAAGTCTGGGAGACAACTGAAAGTTCCTGCCATGATTGGTAGTGTGGAGAAATATGCCAGAGCTATCAGAAAAATATTATCTTTTCATAAGGTATTCCAAAAGATATAGACCAGAATCCCAAGAATTCTTTAAAGTATTTGGATAGAAAATTGGCATAAGTAGTAACACTTGGTAGTGCTTAAGCCAGGGTTAATAGACTTAGTCCAGGCAAATACCAATCCATGGCACTGCCTAAAGTGCATTGCTGTGTTTTGTTGTAGAAATGGGTTAAGGAAATAGCTGTTGAGGCTTGCTATGGTTATGAAATACTGAGTATTCCATGGGAGTGTTCCATTTTTGTCTCTTTTGAGACAACTTTTCAGAAGTTATAATCTACAAAATATGTATTCCCTGGTTCTCATACAGACTAAAGCACTTTGGCTTTGTCCAAAGCCCTGAAGTATAAATATACTCACTGTCAGTTTCCTCCGATCTGGCTAGATAAAACCCAACCAATAATATTTTCAGTGAACTTAAGCAATTTGGAATTGCATCAGGAGAAAGAGCAACAGCTCCTTAACTTGTACACATAAATCAATGCCAAGTTGCTCAGACACATAACTGTCCCTTTGAAACCCAGTGTCTGACATTGATTCTCCTATAGGATTTTGTCTTTAAAAATTCTTCCGATTTCTTTCTCTCTGCCATAATTCATTTTCTATCTTCTTTTTAGCTCACCAAATCTTGTTATTGCCAAAAATTTCTTTTTTATTTGTCTTTCTCTTGTCACTTGTTGGCATTTCCATTTGTTAAAGGTTTTTAAGAAGGGTTGGTTGAGTTGTTTCAGCAAAGATTGGTTGTGCCAAAGATTTATTTAATTTTTTAAGGGAAAAAAAAAAGTTTTCTATTTAGTGCAGTCATATTTCTGTCAAAAATGGAGAGGGGAAACACTCTGAAATCTCACATGTTTACAAATTTTGCTTTAAATAACTGTGGTTTGCAATGAAAACTCAAAACATTTTGCAGGAAACCTTGTTGGTGTTTGGAAAACATTTAATACAGATTTTTCTCCAGCTGTCTTTAATTTTTAATATTTCTAAATCCTTTCCACCTTGCACTGCTTGCTAAACTGTCACTGCAAATATTCAGTGTACACCCTCCCTCCAGAAACGCTGAATGGGGACACGAGGGATTTTAGCCATTTCTCTGAGGGAGGATTGTGGTGCAGCAGTACTGTTGCATTAGCAGTTACTCTTGGATCAATACAGAGGATCAGAAAAGAGCTCTAGGCCTATTTCTAAGGGTGTGGTTTGTATTTGTTCCAGATTAGCTGTGACCCAGAAGTTACCATTTAATGACATTGCAGTTGCCTATCTGTTAGGCTATGACAGTCATCTACCTCATAGTAACAATACCTATTACAGAGCTCTTAATCCAGACGTGTCTGGACACCTCTCAGAGAAGCCTACTTGTTTTTACTCCTCTTCTGTACCAGGTAAAGCAGAGTTGCAGAGATGCTATGTTTTGTCCTGTATCCTGTAGTAGGTCAGTGGCAGAGGAGGCAACAAGAATCAGTATCTTCTCTGGCCTAGCAGCATGTGGGAGGTTCAAAACAGGGAAAAGAATATGAGGGCTATTGCATGTAGATAAGCTGTGGAATTACTGTCATAGGATTGCAGATGCCAAAGATTTCCATGAACAAATTTGTGGAAGAGACATTCATGCTATCTAGGCACCACTACCTCGAAACCAGGAAGTCTCTGGGCTGCAATCTGTAGAAGGGTATTTGGGGCTAGTACTTTCCTTCTTGCTTTCTTCCCTGTGCACGTAGCTTGGTCGCTGTGAAAGGCAGGATACAAGGGCCAGACACTGTATGGCATGTTCTCAGCTAGAAGGTGAGAAATGAATTATGAAAATGTAACTATCTGATCTCTAAAGACTACCCCTCATAAAAAGGGCTGAGACGCATCATCAGGACAGTGTCACACAACATAATCTCCTATTGCTTGGGCAGTACCTGCTCTGTGCTGATCTCTAAAGACTACCCCTCATAAAAAGGGCTGAGACGCATCATCAGGACAGTGTCACACAACATTGTACTGCTTGGGCAGTACGTGCTCTGTGGGCAAACATCAGACTGCAGTTTTGAGTGCTGGCAGTCTGGCACCTTTCGTGAACATTAAATTAATTTTTAAAGTGAAAAAGAGCTGAACCATTGCCAAGAAGTTATGAGGCTGGGGAAGGTACATGAAACTTGGGAGGAGGCTACACAAAAAGAGCACAAAGTGAGAGATTCTTCTGGAAAAGATCCATGCTCTGAGCCGTATGTAACTGCACTGAACTGGGACGTGTTAAATGATTGATAGGAGACGTAGGCTGTCTCCAAGCAGCACAGAGACCCCAGAGACTGGTAAATAATGAATACAATTCTTCTGCTGTTAGTGGTATGACTCATTGCTTGCTGTCTGTTTTAACCACCTGCTGTAAGGGCCAGAGGAGGACTGGGCAGTCTCTTAAACCTGGATTGCAAGAAAAAAACAGCTAGGTTTTGAGCTCTGACTGCTGCCTGGTCATTGCTTATCCACCTGGATATAAAAGATACCAAGAGCAATTACTGGTAGGGGTGGCCTGGGCAAGCAGGACAAATTCTGTCCTTCTGTGTTGTTTGGTAATGGAGGACCTGGATCCACAAGTTATTTGTCTTCCTTGGCTCTCCTAGAAACCAGGGAAGCAGGAAGGTGACATGAAGCTCTCCAGACCTGTTTCTCAGAGCTTCTGCCAGCAGGCACCAAGGGCTTCCCCATGTGCAAAAGCCCAGGAAAGGGCTGGGACAGAGCCCTTCTGCCAATGGAAAGCCCCTTGAATCACTGACCCAGATACCCAGCTGCTACGTGTGGATCGGTAGTGGCACTGGCAAAAACCTGATGCTTTGTCCCTTCATTCTGTCCATTTGACCAGGCCCAAAATAGTCAAAAGTGAAGTCCTCAGTTTCCTTCCCCAGCACTGACATTTAGAAAACTAGGAGCCATTTCCAGCTGACATTTCCACTGGTAATGTCACTGTGAAAGTCTGTGCCAGTTCCACTGTCCAGTGTTAGGGGTAGCTCAAAGCTTCTTAGCAGTGTGTACAAAACCAAATTTTGTTGTAGCAACAGAATGGTGTTGCAGGATGCCAAGACCAAGGAACAGGTTGCAGTGGTCCCTCTCTCATGCACCAGTGTCCTTTGCTTGCCTGTTTCTGTCTTTGCTCACAACTGAGCATGGTGAACAAATGTGGGTCCTCAGCTCCTTGGAGGGAGGCTTGAATGAGATTTTGATGCGAGTACCAACCATCAAGTCATAGAGCAATACTGCAGAAGGTGAGTGGAATTGGTCAACACCTTCCCAGATCTGTCTGGAGCAGAGAAGAGGATAGTGAGAAAGATGAAACCTGTTTCTCTGTTTGAATGCCATTTTCTCCCACAGGGAGAGCACTGTGGACTGGGCAATATATATTCATTTTACAAGTGATTCAGCTAGAAATTGTGGAAAATAGCTTAGCAGACTATACTTCAGCTTATTAGAAGTAAAGGAAAGCTAAGGCAGTATTTTGCAAGCAATTTTGCCTGTATTTAGACTTCTAAATACGGATTTAAGCACAGACCCGTTGACGTGATTGTCATAGCTGTGCTTTCACCTGTGATGAATTTGATCCACAGCTAACCACATATGCCTGAAAGCAGGATTTGACCTATCACCTGAAATTCTTGAAAAGAGATGGTAAGAAATGTCTGGTAATATGTTGGGAGAACATAAACGTGCTGCTTTGCATTTTCGTGTAATGGGGAAGCTTTCTTTAAAACAAAGGGATCAACTTTAGTGTTGTTGCAAACTTTCCTCTCCATTTTGAGAGTGCTTATTCAAATGTACAACCAGAAGTTGTTCTGGATTAACTTTGACCTCAGATATATAAGATTTGTTAGTGATGTGAGATAAAAGTGAAGAATAACAAGTTAGTCTAATATTTGTCATGTCATAGCACTGAGGGACCAGGCTTAGAACAGTCAAAGAACTGCATGACTTTATTTCGTCTATAGGTGCTTTGGCATTTTTCTGACTCGTTGAAGTTGCTGTGTAAATAAGTAATTCTGAGAGTTTATTCTGCTATATATATATATTCTGCTATAAACAGTAAAATTGCAGAGAGTGCCAAATTTGGGAGATAGCTTGTTCTTTTACTGTGTAATAGAAAAACAGTATTTAGGAGTACGTGGCTGTTCAGCAAGCGGTGTACAGCACTGTGTAGTGAAGTGAGGCTTAGTTATATTAATGACTTCTGAGTTATTGACATACATTGATTAACATTCATATCACATATCTCCTTTTTGCGATAATACCGTAGCTAAGACTGTAGAACAGGGCAGGAGAAAACAGAACGGAGAAATAGAGAAGGAAGAAGAACTAAGGACTGAAAAAACCCAAGTGAGGAAAAAAAATGTTCAGGGAAAAAAATGCCAGATACCACATTCCTTGTTCTATGGGTCTTGCTTGAACATGTCTTAGGGCTGCACTTAATGAACCCATGGTGGGAGGGTCTCTGAGGTCTTGGCAGGTATTTTGTTCTTTTCTAGTACAGAAAGCTTTCAAAGTGGAAGAAAATTCCTGAAAGTCCAAACCCAGTAACTGGCAGGTACAGCTGTAGCAGCTGTATCTTCATTGCCGAGATGCACTAAATCCTCTTTTTGATAGTCAGACTAAGCTAAACTTAAAGTACCTCATCATCTCCACTGGCTCCATTCACTGATGGAGAATTTGGCAGCTGATGAGTGAAAGGTCACAGTTTCATAGTTTTTGAACTGAGATGTTCAGTTTAAAAATTCATTAAACCTACGGCACCTGGGCCTTTCCTGGCCTGCCTAAGGCTTGCTGCCTTACTGTCTTCTCCATCCCAGGGCCAGCCTCATATTCAGGTCTAACTTTTGTTTCTGGTGACTAGTCCCTGCCTGCCCAGGACTGTTACTAATCAGGTACTTCTGTGAGATTTAGCATATATTTATATCTATCTGTTTTGGGATCAGGCTCTTGTTCGTATTTCCCAGTATTGGCCTCTGCAGCCTGTAAGAGGTTTGTGGGTTTTTTAGTGTTTTTTTAAAAAGTGCTGTTCTCTGTTGCCCTATTTTCCTTTTTTATCCAGAAGCTATTGATTGTCTGCTTCCTAGTAGGAATGCCACCACTTCGCACCAACACCCTGCCTCTGTTTTCACATCCCAGACTGCTCCATATTTATAACCACCCCTCATCACAATAAGTATTTTTCTCTGACATATATCTACTTAACCAAAGGCATTGATAAGTTATCTCCCTGTTTAATCCTCCTTCCTTCTGCAAGATATTTTCCTTCTTTCTTAAGAAGTTTAAAACAGAAATCCTTTGACGTCACTGGGCAACTGGATCATTCCCTAGACCAGCCTCCAGTATTTATTACTTAGGTCATTTTAGTGACTACATTGTCTGTCCTTTATCCACAACAGTGTGTGTCACATGTTAGTTGTCTGCCTCTTCTCAAGTGAATTTAATGACTGTAACATGCTCTCTCATTTGCTTTTAGACATTCAGATAAGCAATCTTACTTGTCATGAATTCTGCCCTTGGCATGTCCTTCTGACAGTACTTCTTGGGCCTCACCAGCCTAATGCTGTGGACAGTCTTGCAGAATAGCTCAGCTCTGCTTTCATGTTTTCTGTTGTACTGCAGTTCTGTCTAGAAACCACACCTGTGATCTTGAATGTATTTATTGTAAGAAGCAGCCCTTGTTCTGCAGAGCTGGCAATCTAAATAAATGAGACAGATGACAGATGAAAACGAAACGGAGGCACCAGTAGGCTGTGTGACTTGCTTGACCTCTTGTCACTGGTGCAAGGTCCCACATGCAGGGCCTGTGACAAAGCTGGGAAAATGATCCAGCCGTCTGGGTCCTCGTCTCTCTGGCACGTCTTCTAGACCAGATATTCTCCCAAAGTATCAGGTAGTCAGACCTTACAAATAGTCTAATAGTGCAGTGTGGCTGTAAATCAAAACAATGCAAACATTTGTTAACACGTGAAAAATTGTAAGGAATAAGTGTATAATCTGTAGAACCTTTGTGTCTTAAATGGGATTACTAGGGGTTTATACTGGCTTCTTTCAAGGGTAGCAGTGATTGAGAAATTGTGGAAATACCAGCAGTGATGCATCTTCTGTAAAGTGCAAGACTATTCCCAGAGGGAGTGGTTTCTGGGAAGGCAGCATTAAAGTTCCAGAAAGATGCCTGTGGCAATGAAATAGCCTGTCTGGAGATCAGCCACGTAGCTCCTGTTAATTGATAGGGTCTCAGCAAGAATGTTCTTTGACCAAAGTAGGAAACACTCGGATCATCATTCTCTTTAGGTTCCTGACTCTGTACCCAGCTATGCAGGGCAAGAGCAGGAGTTGAACAAGCACAGCTGGGAAAGGCAAAACCCACAAAAAGATGGAACAGCTTCTTTTAGAAAGGGGAACCTGAGGAGGCTTCTATTTCTATGAGCTTTCCCTTTGCCCAGTTTACACACGAGGCTCAAAGTCTCGGTTTTGTGAGAGTTTGCATAATACCAAGTGTATACTTCAGATATTGTGTTATTTATATTCAGCTAGGTTCCTACCCCTAGAGACATGCTTTGAGATCATCTGCTGAAAACATTAATTTTACAAAATGACTTTTTCACAATATTGACTAAGACATAGCCAGCGCCTGGTAAGGAATTGTGAGTTAAACTACTAGGGTGGTTTTTCCTGTGTT
>NW_009190944.1:0-19068 GCF_000690835.1 Fulmarus glacialis | reverse complement strand
GAGTACTATGGTAAGGAAACCAAAGAAAGTTGGCCAAGAAAGAACTACAATATTGCTTTGGAGACAGTTTTTCTAGATATTCAGCAGTGTTTTGTTAGTGCAGTAAGACACAATATCTATCTTAAATCCAGTTAAAAGGCATTTTGTTATCATCCCATTGATTTGGTATGCTATAAACCAGATCTAATATCAAACTAAGCATTTGCAAATAAGTACTTGTCAAAGGCTGTGATAAAGGCAGTTGGCACAAGACAACTCTGGATTTAAGGTATTGTTACCTTGATACTGCAGATGTGCCCCGTGCAAACTGCAAGGATGCACTCTTGTGGCAAAGAGGTGCTATACAGGGAATAGGTGGAGTTGAAATCACCTTCTGTTTGTAAGGAAGTTAAATGCTTTCACACTCAAATAAGCTGAAGAGATTATCAGCTATACTAGAGAATTTTCACTGCAGCATCAATATATTGCATTAGTTCTCAGGTCGTTGGAACTTGTGTTTGTTCTTCTGGAGGGTGCATTTGAACTTCTGTTTTTCTGAACTTAGGGGCAGGTGCTATTCAGCATGCCTCAGTGTTTGCTCCTCTTGTCAAGTATTCATAGCTGCCTCCCAGCCAGCTGTTTCTCTGTAAGACTTGCAGGAGGGGAGCTGTCAAAGGGCAAAAATCGGTGGACACATAGCCAGCTGTCTCCCTGAGGCATGCTGCATGCTTTAGTGAGCCTTGCAAACCATGAAACTCTGTCCCTGATGTCTTTTTATGCAGACAATAGAAAGACCCCACAGCTGAGGCTATGCAGGATTGTCTCCCACCCCTGCCTTAAAATACTTTCAAGGTTTATTGGGGAGAGTGCCAGGAGAGGATGGCATGGGAAATGGCTGGTGGCCAACACAGCTATGAAGTATTAATGTTAACCACTGAGCAGCAAAATCAGAGCCAGAGGGGGAAAAACCTCATGACTAAGAACTGGCCAAGAAGAACCACAGGTTGATTGTGGTGAGCCGCTGAGAGACTCTGAGCCTGTGTTTTAAAGGTGCTTAGGTGCCTGCTGATATGGATGGAGTTTTGAACCTCCCCAGAGAACCTACCTGGAGAGTGTTTTCAGTATTTCTTCTTGGTCTCTGTTCCTCCTCTGTAGCTCACAGCCAATCATGTGCTTTTATTCTCCCACTGATGACCTACCTTGTGTGTTCAGAGAGGTTCTTTTTTAACTCTTTGCTAGTGTGTGATTGAAAAGTCTTTAGCATGAGTCTCCCATCTCATCTTCGCCGTTTAGGGGCCCTTGCTACAAATACATGCCTGTAACAAGAGTTTCCTTGTGGAGGAAGACAGGGATATTTGCAGACTGTTTATGTAAGGCAGTACTGCCAAAAAACATTTGGAATGGTACATAGTTAAGTCATTGGCAGGGTGTTTTCCAGACATTTCTTACCACATTCTGCAAAAGAGGCAGTAGTCAGTTGACAGCTAAATCAGTAATGTAAAAGGTTAATATCGAACAAATGTGAAGAGCATTGTAGCAGTCTGCCAAGCAGTTGGCTTGATTATGAGTGTGACAGATGGATCCCAGGTACCAAAGCCAACATCTGATGTACAGAGGAAAACATAGCCTGCAACACTGCCTTACTTGTCATATAATCTCCTTCTGAAGATAAGTGGCTCTGCCTAGCTTCCAAGAGACCCAAAGCTACCCTTGCAAAGTTAGTCAGAGCAGGACCTTCCAGGACATGCAATCAGGAAGCATCATCCCAAAGTGTCAGATGAGTTGAGAATGATCTACTGCAGCCAGTACAGAGGAGGGAGCTTCATTTGGTTGTTGGACTTGTTCCTCCATGGAGCTGGGCACCCTTTCACCTGTATGGCCCCCAGTGTTCATGTGCACAACCAAGTGATAGTGAGTACAAGGGTCTGGGCTGTGACTAACTCTGAGGCTATTTGGACCTCTATGGATTGATAAAGGTCCCAGAAGGAGTGGAAGTGCCACTGGAGGTTGAGTAATTAACCTCCAGGTTAATGGTATTGAAGTAGGTGGTATTGAAGATCCCAGTTTAACATATAATGTGGAGCATTCCTATGAAGCCCTTTTTATTTTGAGCATTTAATGTATTAGCATATATAAGATAGGGACATAGGGTTGATCAGGACAGATTTGAACAGTTTCCAGTTTCCTAGTTGAAAATGCATTGGGAAAAGTGAAATAAATGGAGTATTAAAAGAGGGAAGAAGTATCATGGATAATTACTGAGTGTCACTGCTTCTCCAAACTGTGAGTTTTCCCCCTGTGAAAACGTGGCAGTTTAATCAAATGGAATAGATTAGCTTTGGAACATTAATGTGAACATGTCTTCCTTTTACAACATTAAACTGTAACCATTGCCAATGGATCTGCACTGGAAGCTGTACATCAAACTGTGTCCTGTGCTGCACTCAGATGGTAAAGCTCTTCACCACAACTTTGTGTGGCTATCATACAAAATTAATTCCCTGGCCCACATAAGTCTGAGATAAATATTGGCAAACAGATGAAGGCTGTATGAACCTCGGGAAAAAAAGATTTCTAGATGCTTTTTCAGAATATAAAGCCTGTTGTAGATTTTAAAGTAGAGTGAAATGATCAGGGAGCTTCAATCCCATACTGGAAATAACATGTGGTTTTCCCAAGATACTGAACAGGAAAAATTGGTGTGATTTAAATTAATAGAAGCAGTTGTCTAGAAATAGTACTCTTTGCTTGAACTTTATAGTTCAGTTTAATTCAAGATGTGTTACCTGAACTAACACATCAGCTTGGTAGAAGAAAAGAACCCTTCCGTACAACTCGTAAGGAATTATCTTTGAAGGTCCAGATTTTCGGTCTCCTCTGGATGAATACCAACCCATAGTAGCTGCAGTGATTTAATAAGAATGCTCCAGGTTTACCTGAGTGTCACTGACTTCTTGTGTGGAGATAGCTGCAAAGAGCGTAGTGTTTGCACAGCCTTCTGAGAACCAACCATGATGTCTTAATAATATTAAGAATTATTTTCTCCCCTCCTTCTCCAAAAGATTTTCAGACATTATTTCCTTTTTGTACTCATGTTTTGCAGATTTTTAGAACATGTCAAATTTCCAGAGCAAACTGGATTTGAAGAACAAAAATATCCCTTTAACTAACCAGCTAAATCCACTATCCACCCATGTCTCCCATTGAATGGGCACATCCCCTGCTTTCAAGGCCAGCTTCAGCCCCCTGGGAGCACTGAGTGGCTGGGAGACAGGGTCCCACTATGGCTGACTCAGCTGCAGTCAGCAGGCCACAACTGGTGATTTTCTTTGAAAAATGTTCCTCTCACGCCATCTTCTGGTCAGCTCTTTGGGATTAGCTATACCTGGGTCTGAGAGATCCTCCTCCTAACCCTTCCCTGGTCTGCTGCTCACAGGAGGTGAATCAAGATGATAAGATGTCCTTGTTTGGTGAAGGCATTACCATGCTCTTTCCTTCTTGTTCCTGTTGCTTTCCCTCTGGCTTATGATGAACAGCAAACACATGATGCAGATGGCACTTGCTTATGAATAAGTGTATTGAAGAAAGCTGTTTGTATTAAACATCACGTCTGCTCACATATATAAAAGTCACAGAAAACACTATAAGCTCCATCCCCATCTTGATGGAAGCTCTCCATGTGCTGGATAGTCTCTTTCTTGAGGCAGGCTTTTCTGTAAATGGTGACAAATATTAGCACCAAGGAGTTTAACAAGGTAATTTCTCCATAATTGCTCACACTGAAGTGCTATGTAACTTCCTGTGACTCAGCTCTCGGATGCAGCCCATTGGATTAGACTGGTTTCTAGAGGAGCATCTTGAGCTGCTTGGAGAGAAAAGTTGAAAGTAGGTGCCCCTCTTTGGAGGGGTGCAGATCTTACCTTTGGGGACTGAGGAGTAGTGAGCCCACAACTGATTAAACCAACAAAAGTAGAACTAAAGATCTGTAATTAGTAGAGTGAATTACCGATTACTGGGAGATAAAAACCCCAAAAGTTCTGGGTTTCTTGTCTTGATAACTACATGCTTTTTTTTCCATCCTAAAAAGAATAACATGATGTTAACCAACTTGGTGTTTCTAAAAATGTAAGTAAGTAGTAAGCAGTAGTTTTGTTGATCACTGACTTCTTATGCTCATTTAATCAATGTATCCATGCATCATTTAATCAATAGACATGAAATTGTGTTTCCTGATTTTGAAATTGCCACAAACAGTGACAGTCTGAGAACTTGTGCTCTTAACTTTTGTTACAGAAAGAGACTATGTCTTCTACAGCTAAATAGGAGCAGTAAATTTGAAATGCAATCACTTTTTAAAAAAAGTTAGAGGAGTTCTTGGTACTACACATCCCTCTGCCCCCCGCCTGCTTTAAGTGGATTATAATCACATTTTCCTTTTTTTTTTTTTTTTTAATGTTTTCCTCTTCTGTGTGGTGTGTGAAAAACCCACACAAACAACAGGGGAAACTGATAGACAGTCTTGGGGAAACAGTGAAACTGCAAAATGCTGCCAGGCATACAGAGCAAACTAACTGAAACAACAGGAAACAAGCAATTATTTTTAGGCAATATATGTTGTAATAGGAGCCAAAATGATTCTGACAGATGTGTGATTTTTGAAACAAGAAGACACTATCCTCATCACAGATGAGGTTCTACTTCTTGGTGAAAGGTTGAGTTTAAACGCTGCTTCTCACTTCACCATGACTGATGTGGTCCACTAGAAATTTCAAAACATCACAGCGTGATGCAGCCTCCACAAAGTCTTTATTTGGAAGATGTAGCTATCTTTGACTCACTTCCCTGGATAGGGACCGTAAGGCAGAGTTCTACAACTGAAGCAATGTGGAATTCCCTGCCTATGGGGGGGACGCTTTCAAAGCGGTCCTCGTGCTTCTCATAGACTGCAAAGCCTTTGTAAACAACCTCCAAAGGGATTTAAAAACAAACAAACAAAACCTGGTACTGACCGCCTGGGCCAGCTGAGAGCTGGGTCTGTAGTAGCTACAGGGTCTTTTTGAGCTGTACCAGGACCAACAGGAATGGCGGAGTGCTCAGGTGGCCAGAGGCATCAACCGGTCAAAGCCAGTCCAGAAAGCTCAGTGCTGTATCCCTGTCACCAGCTGCTCCCCTGCAGCTGTACCTGGCACTGAGGAACTGCTACAGGGTCCATTCAGGAGCACTCTGTCTCTGGGATCTGCGTCTGGGTGACCCTCCTTATCTGAAGAAGGCAGAAGAAACATGGGGCCCGAGCTGCAGCTCTGCAGCTTATGAATTTTGTTATGCAGGTACCATCCTGGTATCCTGGTGTGAAGAAAACTTCAGAAACCCAGCTTCAGGATATGTATTCTCAGCTAAATCCCATCTGAGCTGTCGTAGCTGAAAAAAACAAATTAGAAATTCAGACAGATGGGAACCCCTCAAAAATGTACACTGTTTTGTCTCCCAAAAGGATTTTGACAAGTTATTGAAAGCTATGCATCGTACTACCATCTCTGTCTGGTCTTTGAGGCACAATTCAAAATGAACTCATTACAGGGTTGTATTTCAGCATGGGAAATGCAGAGTTGCCTTTTTGCATTTCTAGTGGCAACATCAGCAGTAGATAGCAATGAACAGGTGAAAGGCTCTGTTTAGGTCAAGAAGAATTCACTGCCTAGCTGCCGTAATGGGCTATAAGCATGTGATGACTACTTTTAAGTGTGAAAAAATATCTCTCTGTAGCTCCTCTAACGCATATACAGCACCCAGCATTATTGCTTGATATGTGGCTGCCTAGAGTTAACTTTCAGAGGAGACTCAGCAGTTGCATTTTGGGCTGTGAAGTTCTCATGTAATGCTGTAGGCATCAGGTAGGAGTGATTGCTTTTGCATGGGTATCTGCAGCTGCTAGAAAACCTGTATCTTCAGAATGCCACAAAGATGAAAATGAAATCAAAGTGTTGGATTCAAAAGGGAGATTTGTGGATGAGTAAGTCTGAAGTTCAAGCATTTGCCTCATAGAAGGTTAACAAAGCTTTTAAAAGGCTTTGCAGTTTTAGTTGGGATTTTTAATTGGAGCCAACAACAAAACCTCCAAACCCCCTGAAAAATGTGTGCAGGCTTGTCTTCCACCCAATCCTTCCCCTGAAGCAGGGCAGGGAGAGGCTGACCTGAGAGATTTGTTTCTCCTGGATGTGCAGTAAAGTTAGGCATTCAGAGACATTTTGGGTGGCTGCTGGGAATGTTTCTAATCTATCCCAGAAAACAGGGCAGGAACCTGATGACTGTAGCTACAGCCGCACCCTTTGAACAAGAATACAGTTCTCTGCTGCCCTGGGAACTGCACTGTTGTTTGCACTTGGAGCAGAGTGAGTGGAGGCAATGCCATTGAGAAAGAACAGGGACACTAGAGACCCAGTTCGTGTTAAATGACGGTCTGCAGTTTAGCATGGTGGTGAAATAGGCCCTTTTAATGATGTTACTGAGGCTATTCTGGGAGATACTCTTCTGGCTGCTGCTGAACTGGAGTGAGAGCTTACTGTCTTTGGCTTCTTCCATCCCTCATGGTACGTTTTGCTCTGCGAATGTAACTGCACATATAGTCTCTCCCTAACCTAGTTCTGTCAGAATGATGCAGGTTAAGTATTTTTTTACATGGGAAAAGTAGCCTCAAGGCCAGGTTCTCTCGCTCAACTTCTATTACAATAATAGCATGCGACATTCATATTATGCTCTGCTCAAGTGTGTGTGATCAGCTCCTGATTGGACTTAATGCCTCTGTAAATAAAAGAAACAGAACAAAAAGCATGAGATTTTATAAGCAAATAGTCCCTCAGAAATCTGCACGGTTCCTGGAAGAGTTAACTCATTTAGAAACCTTTTAGTGGGCCATATTGATTACATGGATGTGTTCAGAGCAGCTGTGGATATTGCAGTAACAATGAACCGAGGCAGTTTATCAGCACATCAGTTATTTTACTGGTATAAAAAGGAGCTTTAATTGGACTAACGATGATGGGCTCAATCTTATGTTGAAGCTATCTGGCCATCACAAAATTATCTCTCAGTGAGCTCATCTGTTTTGCAAGGAAGAAACTCATAATCTCGTAGGATGGAAGATGTGCTGGCTATTTATAGTCACTGATTTTATTTGTAAGGAATATCATGACTTCACAAGTGCAGTGGCACTAATCTCCTTGGTAAAGCATTTATCCTAATCTAAAGGGAGCTGTTTGCTACAAAGCCAGCCATGTACTTAAAAGGGCCATTGAACAAATTTGCAATGCTGCCTCTCATTTGCCTGTAAAAGCAGCAGGTGAATCAGTGTGTCCTGAATGTATAGCAGCCCGAGAGCCAGGCTGCTCTCTGAAAATGAGACAGTGAGACAGAGAAGACAATATTCCTACCCAAAATGGCTGCAACTAGCTGAGATGAATGTAGGCGACAGCATATGAGCAGCTGAGAACACGCTACAGCCATCCGGCTGCAGGAGGGCTGCAGATGTGGGCTTAATAGTTTTCAGTTTAAAAGCACGCTGCTGTTATTACAGCAAGGACAGTGAGAGAGTTTACTACTTCTCAGGTATTTCCTACCCTGTTCCAAGCTAGCTAGTCTGGGGTAGCTTTTAGTACTAAGTAGTATGTATTTGATGTTGGTACCTGCTCCCAAGGGGTGAAAATACCTTTCTGGTTACGTTTGTAGAGATCACTGTGAGGACCATGGAGCTAGCTGGAGGACATCTCCAAGAGATGGAACATGCTCACAACTGAGCCAAATGGAGAATGAGTTAATCAGAAAGCAAGGATGGAGTGGAGTTTCTGCAGTCTTCAGGGCTGAGAGGAGCAGCAACCCAGCAGAGATCACTGCTGGGATGGAGGAGGGAGACCGTGGAGGTGAGACCTGCTTGTGCTAGAGTTTTGTTAGCAATTTCACTGGCACTCAAGTTTTCAACAGGATGTGGAGCCAACCCCATAGGACAGGTTGTGGGTGCAGGGAACAGCGCCAGGGCTGTGAGGGCTCTGAATGGAGGGAGCCTGGGCTCACAGCACTGGCGCTGACACTCTCCACCTGGCTCTTGGTTTCTTGCATTGCAACTGCAGTATCCCTCAGCTATCAGCAAGCTCCTGGGCTGCAGCCATGCCTGAAAGAATAGTGCAGCCCTGAGAACGGATTTATATTTTTCTCCTTGGAATCTGCAGGAATAGAGAGCAGAGCTGTGTCCTTCAGTCGCTTTCAGCCTGGTCTGCTGAGGCCTTCTGGTCAGTGGGGGCTCAGTGATTCCACAAAGACAAGCAGATTCGTACACAAGGTATGTACAGGGTAAACTAGAACCACATCAGTTGAAAAGGCCAGATGTAGTAGTGTTCCTTTAAATCATAATCCTTGGTGTAATATCACACTTAGTTGCCATAGAAACCATGGCATCACTAAGACTTACAGCTCTTGATCCAGCAAAACAGTTGAGCATTTGCTTTTAATATAAAGTATGTGCTTAAATCCCAATTATTTCTATGGCACTGCTTGTGTGCTAGAACAAAGCCTACACTTCAATTTTTTCCTAGATGAGAGTGATATGGCCCAGTAAAACCTTCTGGTTGTTTTAGTTAAGCCAAAACAGTGTGCATGTTTCACAATCATCAAAATTACCAGTACAGGAATGGTCTAAAGAGAGTCCAAACAGAAGGTTTTTAAGAGAATATGTTGGAAATTGAATGCTTGATTAGATCACATCACTGTCTCTGCTTCTGCAACCTGAAAAAGCATTAGAGTAATGCTTTAGAATAATGCTTTTCATAATTCCTTCCAGTACTTAGGACACTGGATATCTTTTAATTCTATTGATTGTATGAAGAGAATAATTTTTTTTAATGACTCTAGAAAATATAGGTGTTTGATCATAATTTCAGTCTAACACAAGCATTCATGCTCCCAAATTAAATAACTATTTTAATATAGCTGCTCACGTGGTATTTTGTATTTTTCTTTAAAGACTCAGTTTCTGGATTAAATATTTAAGAACTGCTGTTTTCATTTTCAGGTATGTTTTAGCACTCAAAGTGGCTGAGAAAAGTATGAAAATATCCTTATGTCTCCAAGAAAACAAACAAAAACTGGAGACAAATTAAGAAAACCCTACGTTTATTTTAGTTCAAAGATCTGGGGTTTTTAAAACAGTTGGGTCCATAATTTATGGTTCTTTGAATAGGTGTCAGTGTTGAATGTTCAGTTCCTGTTGCAAATACATTTGAAAGATAACACGTAATATTTTATTCATTTACATTAACTATACTCTTTTGTTCCCCAGATCATACTACAAACAAAATACTCGAAGTACCTCTTCAGTGACTAAATGTTGCCCTTCAGATAGGGCCTCATTCAAAGCTCACTGGACTTGATGGGCAGGCTTCCACTGGAGCTCAATGGGCTGTTTATCAGAATTAGACAGGTGGTTTAGTCTATATATTCCCAGTTCATAATTCATATTTATTGGTCCCATGAGTTGTATGGAGTTGTTGCTATTGCTCTGGCTGGCCAATTTGGGTAACAAAACAGTGAGAAGCATGAATTCAGCAACATCGGGTCCATTAAAAGTTAATGCTTTGACTAATTTCAGCAGTTGATAGCTGGACCTCCACACAACTGTTACAGCTGTTCTAGAAAGTTACACATTCACGTCTACTCTGTATTTGTGCGAAGGAGACCTGTTCTGCAGATCTTTAATACATGAAGGTGGTAGTAACTCCACAGTGAATTCAGTGCATTCATGACGCTTTCTGCCAGCAGAACAACAATAAGATCCCAAAGGCGTAAGCTTTTGTGGAAATGAAAGCAGAAGGTTAATAAATGTGTCTGAGTCACAATTCACTTCCAATTCAGAGAATGCTTGTGGATGAATCTTCGTGCTATTTACAGAGCTCCACCAGCTGGTAAATCACTGTGTGTTTGTAAAAGCTCTTATTGTAAAAAGTTAAAATTTTGTGAATGGAAAAAGAGTTTCAAAATGTTACTGGCTAATCTCCTTGGCTGGAGAGGACGCTATAAGCCTTTGTATAACTGCAAAGATAAATCCATAAGTATGCTGGTTCTAGAGTACCTGGACAAAAAGACAGAATCTCATGTGTAAAACCATTTTATTGAATAGCATGATTGATGTAAAGAATGAATAAGAATTTATGGTCAGCCATATTTGCTCACAAGGCCAACAGCCATACAGAGGGATAGTTCCCCAGATGAGTTGTTTGGGTTAATATTACTCTATAAATGTAGTTAATTTAAGCCCAGGTCAGCTGTCAAGAAGCTGAGAATGAGACAGGGAAAGGGGACAGTAAACCACTTTTATACTTATGGGGCTCATGTTCAGTTTTGACATAACTCATCTGAGTCTAAGAACTCACACGGTTTCAGTGTGTTGCCTGCAGTCCATTGCAGGCAATGGATAAAATAGGATTGACTGTCCTAAATGCTTGAAAACAATTTCAGAGCACAGAAGAGGGCCGCTGCCTTCTTTTATCAGTATGTCTTCTATTATCTTCAGGGTCGTCAACATTACAGGGGCTTTTTGCTCCTCTCAAGAACACAAACTATTAACACCCACCAGCCTTGGTGAACGTGTACCTGCTTCTCTTCCCATGTCAGTGCAGTCGGGCAGGCTGCACCGAGGGGCAGCGCCTGGCCTGGGAGAGCCCTGGAGCTGCAGGGACCAAAGTCCCTTTGGGGAACACTTGTTTTCAATCCTCTTCCTGCAGCAAAATTGCTCGGCGCTAGATGGTAGTGTGTGCTCACTGAAAAACACCAGCATGGCTAACGGCCTGACAGAAATCCTCGCTGAGCCCAGCCTTGTCAGGGCTGTTAATGCTGTCAGGAGTGCAGCAGAAATTATAACTGGGTTACCAGTGTGGCAAGACTTCGCTCTTTGAAACATCTGGGCCCGAGGAGGTTTCTAAGCAGTCTCTAATCAACGTATCTTTCCTACAGCTCACCTTATCCAGCTTGCCTTGCCACCATGAAATCACAGCCTTTTCCCTTGGCCTTCCCCACCGTGCCCACCTTGGGCCACCCTTGTGCCCCCTTGGTGGCCACTCTTGGCAGCTCTTCTGCACTACGGCATTGCTTCCTCAGAGATTTCTAGAGTCTCTTACGTCAAGGTGGCAGGAAGCTTTGGGCCAACATTCAGGTTGTGTTTTCTGCTTCCTGGTTTAATTTCATTTTTCTTGCTTAAATCGCCAGCTTCCTCTGTATATCAGTGCTAAATAATCCCTCTCTTTACTTAGTGCTCGCAGCTTGCAGATGCTGGGAGCCAGAACACAAATGCAGGGCTGTGCAACTACCTGTACTATTGGTTATGTGATACAACCATGTGCTAATGCAGGGAGGGGATGATAAAGATCCTTTAACTCCTTCCCTCCAGCCCTGTTCCTCTCCTCCTGTCCCTGTGGGAAGCTAGTGTTTCCCTGTTTAACTATCCTTTAGTTAAAGTGTTTATATGAGACTGGTTCTTCAAGCCAGATAAATCTTCCTCAGCCAGGCAGGGGACAAGTTAAGACTCTTGTCTAGAGAAAAAAATCACCCTGGTGAGAATATTGCCACACTCCGCATTCTTGTAGGTGTCACACAGATGCTGTGTTGTTCTGAGCTTGCTCTGTGTTGTGCCGAGCTAAAATGAGTGCAAGTCAGATCTAGGATTGGGGGGTGTAAAGGAGGATCCTAATGGACTTGGCTGCATCTAGGTCTGGCGTGTTTAGTCCTTTTATAGTCCCACTTCAGAAATCTGTCCTCCAAGTCCCACACTTTGCTCTGATTTTTTCATAATTTTCTACCAAGATCACAGTTGCAGTGTTTTAGGTGCAGTTTTGCCTCCTGTGTTTATCAAGGAGCTTTCCTTTCTTTATGTAATGATACTGGCAAACACCACCTAACTTTATACTGACCTTGCTCTTAACTGCTTCTTGAACTTCTTGGACTGTTTAAATTTGATAGAAACATAGAGTAAAATATTATGTTCCACAAATTTTCTGAAAATCAGTGACTAACTAGAGGAAGGAAAGTGTTCCCCCCTTTAGAAATATTGATAAGACCCCTGGTCTTACCCTGTCCACAAACCAGAGCTCATCTGTGCATACATAGAATATATTGGACAAAAAGAGGGACTCTTCTCTATAAAAACATTTTCTTAAATAAACAGATTGAAATAAAGAATACAATAGAATATACCAGGCAGGATAGATTCTGAAACCAGCCACAGCATCTGTTCTGTCTCCCTTGGCCAAAACAGGTGGTGAATGTGTGTTGGAAATATGGAGAATCCTGTGGTAAGAAAGAAGTGTGGAGACATGGGAAGGAACTGGAAAATGGTGAGACCAAGTGAGATGCAGTGTGAGGGTGATATAAAAATGTAATCTGTAGGAAACCAGGATTCACTAGGTTTGTGGCTTATAGATTAAGGGGATGGGGTTTTTTTACTGTTTCTGATTTTTCTACACCTCTGGGAATGATTTCCTTGTCCTCATTGTTATTCAAAATGCCTCTCTGTGTCATCTGATAATTCCATCAATGATAGTCTCTTCTAGATCACTATGAAAGTCTTGAGATCAACTCTAAAACAGCACTACCATGATCCATTTTAAACACACTAAGTACCCTTCCCTGCTCAGTAATTTGCTATTTTTATTCCTTGTTCACAATTCTTAAGCCAGTTCTCAAGATACGTGGGTGCTGTTATGTCAAAAGAGATGTGAATTAATGTTATGTTCAGACTTTTGTGATTCAGTCTTTCGAACGTTTGTTTAAAGCCAAGTATGTTGGTTCTGCTACTTCCCTTTTACTCACTAATGTTGTAAATCTATAGGAGGTTCCCTTCCTTATAAAGTCCAGGGCAAATATAACTGCTTGTGAGTCTGTTATCCTTCATCTCTTCTAGTGGCTTTTTGTGCTTAGAATTTGTTTCTAGCAGGAAGAGAGTCAGATTTACAGAATGGTAATTGCTGGGATCATTCTTTTCTGAGGTTTAGTCTTGCATTTGATTCTCTGAGACTGCTGTTTGATGTGGCTTTTTCTCAGGCAACTCTTCATACTTCAAGTCATATTTATAATAGAAAAAAATGTCTTATCTTTTCTGTCCTTCTTTCACCCATAAAGATACATGGGTTAATTTTCCAGATGTACTTCACCAGGTTTTTTTCAGTGCTGTATCTACCAAACTTGATTTTGTGTGTTTGATATTTAGAAGTTACTAGATGCAGAGCATGTAAAAAATCCCATACCAGAGCTTGGTGGATCTTGACTTGCAGTCTATGGACCCCTGTGACTTCCAAATCAGAGAATGATTGAAAATCACTGGTCTAGCTTACCAATATTTCAATTCCTGTGAGTACTGTGTGATCTTGGTAAAGCATAGCCTGTCCTGTTGTGGTGATAGCAAGAAAAAACTCTTACAATGTGCACTAGGGAGCAACTTAAGATCTGAGATTAACTGATTCCCATAAAAGCTTCAGCATCAGCTCAAATAGACATGCCACCTCTCATGCTGCTTCTCTAGGCACCGTGGGCCCTGAGCCTCCTTCCACCACCCCTCTGTTCCATGTCTCCTGTGAGCATTCTCAGCACGGAGGGATGGCCAACACCTGAAGTATGGGCTCTGACAGCTCCAATGGTGCTTTGCCTGCTCCCCTTGAGCAAGGAGGGTGGTGTTAGGGTAGGATGGGACGTGGCTAGACACAGTGGAGTTGTGACTGTTTCAGTCTACAACAAGGCTGTGAACAGGGCTGCTCTAGAACTGGCCCAGAATCCGGGTGACTTGCCTCTTCTCAGACAGCTGGGTTCTGTTGACAAACAGCGTAAGCAGGACAAATCCCAGCACTGACACCAGCTCGCTGTATAACTTCGATAAAGTCTCTTCCAAGTTTGTGTCAGAATTTAAGTTAGCTGAGTTACTGCAGTGCTAGATCATGGTTGGGTCCTAAGACTGTCTATACACCCGGTTCTGCAGAAATACTACCTCCAAAAACGTATGTGACTTCCCCTACGTATAAAATGAGGCTGCACCCTATGCCTGTTTTCATGTGATACTGATAGGGTTAGTGTTTGTGCAGCACTTTAGACATTCTGTTGAGGGTTTGAACAGGGAGAGTACTGTCACAGGCCTCGCTTTGTTCCCCAAAATCTAAACTTATCTACAGAAAGTAATAAGAGTGAATGAGAAGCCCTGAATGGTATGGTTGCTGGGATGCATTTGATTGGTGTTTTCCAGGCTAAGTGACGTCGTGATATCTGGCTGTGCTTGCAGAATCTGAAACAATAACTCTGACCTGCCCAGTTCTTCTCAGTGCCTGCCAACTCAGATGCCCTGTGCTGATATTTTAAATATAGACAAAGTTAACTATTTCACTGCCTATCAAAATAAGAAAAGAGAAAGGGGATGAAGGAGCTGCATATTCAGCTGTGATTAAGATTGCATCTCAGCACTGTGAGTGCTTGACCTGGGAATCTGCCCATTTCCCTGCCTCCCCCTCCAGCCAGAAATGTATTTAACAGGACTGAGCCGGGCATCTGACCTCTGCTCCTGTCCATCCCTTTTAAGCTTCTGTGATGGCAAGGGAAGATAAGCTTGCTGAGCCCTATAAGGCTTATGACTCTGTGTGGATCCCAGGAAAGGGGTGCAAGTCGTAGGGAATCCAGGGAAGGTGTGTTATCATGCTTTGAACAGTGCTCCATCCAGCTACCTCTTCCCTCACCTAGTTGGGTTTGGAAAAATGATACCATGTTTTCCTTTTTTCTCTAGCTTGTTCTGTTATTTTATTAAATGGCATGCCTCGGATATGGCTGCATGGTTCCTTATTGCTTTCATAGATGTGCTTTTCATCTGTTTTTAAGAAGCCATGTGACCCATAAAGGAGAACACTAGGCGTATTCCCTCACTGTGCATTTTAAAGTACGTGCAAGGAGTTTGGTTTCTTATGTGTTTGTACAGTGGATTCTAATCCCCATCTGCAGCATTGCAAGACTGTGATTAACATGGCTTTGCTTTCCTGTGGCACCTTTCTGCTAATAAATTAATTCCCACAACTTTCATATGGAACAAAAACATATCATTAACCTTGCTTTGCAGACACTATGCAGCTTTTGACTGTTCTGAAATATACACTGTTCAGTAATATAAATAAATACAGCCAGAACTACAAATCCACAAACAGTAATGAAATCTTCACCAAAAGATTATTGCTGTTTCCTGTAAAGGATTACAAGCACTCTTCAGTGGCTGAGCAAAAACACCCTAAAGAAGGGACCTATTTGACTCAGTTACTGACAGCCACATGGATGGACTCAGAAGAATTATAATTGAAAACTAGTCTCTGACCATCCTGGGTAAAGCCATGCTACTATTTTTTTTTTTTTAATTTTTTTTTTTTAAATGTTAAACTCATGGCCATAGTATTTGAGTGCCTGTGGACACCTTGACCCCTATCCCTGAACATCTGGACAACAGTATCACTATCTGTCCAAAGCTGCTCTAGGATAGATGGGTTTTGAAACACCCTTCCTTAACTGTTAAAGCCTTTAAAGGTAAAATAGGTATTTGAGGGACTAAGCAATCCCATGTCCACTGCATGCCATGCTTCTTGAAACTGCATTGTCCAGCCATTTCTTCAGCTCTTATGCACTGATGTATGTTTTTTCTAAAATGCTTTGAAAGTGACTTCATTATTGAAGCAATGACTTTGATGCTGTGAGCTCAGAAGTTGATGTGAAAGCCTGGCTTTGGTGAGCAAGACAGCTTGGATTGTATCTTGGAAAAGCAGGATCCTCTTGAATCTTTCTGCCTTTGCCCAAAGTTTCGGGTAAGGTTCCTGCCTTACCCTTCTCTTTATGGGTATCAGGTATTATTTGTCTTTTCTAGTCTCAGGTTCTGCTGCTACCTGTGAAAAAGTTTGTCTGTTCTACCCCAGGATCAGCTATTATCAAACTGCATCATCCATCACTAAAACCAATTTACACTTCCTCCCATCTCATTAACTTTATCCTTTTCTTTCTCCTTCTGCTGAGATTCAGGGTTACAAAAGATCTGGGCCTTCCTTATTTCTAAAATGGCAGTTCCTTCTTTGGTGCCTGCCATTTCTCTCAGGAAAGTGACATCAGAATTAAACAGAAAGACCCTTTCTAAGGGCTAGGCTGTAAATGAGAGAAGTGAGGTCAAAAACAAAACCATAAACTATTCTCAGAGAAACAAATCAATCCTCTGCAAGGCACAAACACTCAACTGAATGTACAGGAGCTTCACTCAGGGGTAAAGCTGGAAATACAGCAGACCTGGAAAAGGCGTTCACAGGAAGAAAAGGACTAATATAAACTGAAATTCATCTGGGCTCTGGAACACAACTCTTGCTTTCATCAAAGCCCATCCATCCTACATCATTGTTAATTTCCTTCTTAATGGCTCATCTTTCCTTCAGTTCCCTTCACTCCTTGCTGTTGGCTTTCTGTCTCACTATCTCATGTGCCTAGCTGATGTGTTGGAGACAGGGCTGGCAGTAAATGCTAATGGGAAAGACAATTTTGGTCTAAACTGTTTGCCTTCTTTTTTCTTGCCAGTTCTACCCAAGGAAACAATGAGGAATCTGCTGTTTTTTCTGAGAGTTTCAGTTGAGGACTCCTACAAAACTTGTTATATTTACATGAAAGGGAGGGAAAAGAAACAAAAGAAGGTTATGAAGGTATGTTATCTTCATAACAGAGAGGTTTGGCCAAAGTTCAGATCCCTGGAAGAGGAAATCTAGCTGTATAATAGAGAGAGGTTCCCATGATGTTGAAGCTGTACTTGCAGGAAGAAAGAAAAAAAAGATGCTTACAGGCAATATAGATCAAGGGAACCTAGGAGCATCTGTAATTACTAGAATCTGATAAAGTGCTCCTGAGGGTCTTTACCAGGATTAATTTCTTTTATTACCCAGAGATGTCAGGTGTGTGCATTCATTTTGGTCTTTGGGAGACTCAGGATTTCCTGAGTCATCTTGTGACCAACGTGAGGTTCATGTCAAAGCACCATGGCAAGTCCCTGAAGGAAGAAATAGGAATGAGTCAGGCATGACAAACAATTCTTTACACCTCTGAAGCAGCCTCTGTATTCCAGAGAGCAAGGCAGTCCCAATGAGTTCTCAAGGTCTTATCACAGAAGTGAATTCACAGGTGATGTTGCAGCTTGCACAATGCTTACTAAATACAGAGAAGTGCAACAGAATTTAGGGGAGTGCTGGCTGTGCAGCTGCATGTTGCTTCTTGAAGCCTGCAACAAAAAGGCAGACTGAAGGAGCTGGGGAAAGTTCTAGACCAGACTTAAACAATATATGGCTTGCAGGACACACTTGGCTGATTAAGCAATTTGTTTGGCCTGCCAGATGGTCAGGAGACACCGTGATGTTTGGATCACTGGGTGCCTGAGAGAGGTTCTCATGCCTTCCACCAGCTTGCCAGCTAGTGCAGGCGTGGTGTCCCCCCAGCCAGCACATACGCACCTCTCAGCTGCGCAGCTGCCAAAAAAAAAAATGGGGTGTCACAGTTAATGGAGAGGCAGAGGAGAGGGAAGGCAGATGAGAAGATAAGGAGGATGGAAGACTAGAGGTAGTGATAGAGGCAATTCTGGTAAGGTATGACGAAAGGTGCAGTTTGAACTTGCTAAGCCTACCCACCTATCTGCTGCAGTGAGGCGTTCTAGGCCAAAATCCTGTCGTATGATGGAAATAGGGCTGAGTCACCAAATTCATTCCTCTGCTGTTTCATGCATCGCATCATGTAACGCCTGACAAAGTCTGATTTGTTTAGTTTTGTCTCTGGTGTTCCCATAGAAAGGCTCTTCCAGGCCCTACTTTTCTAATAGGTAGAGTCATAATTTTCTGCTGTTTATTTATTTGCCCTTATACTTAAATCTTCCTTTATTTCTCAAAGGTCTTCACCCTGCCTGTTGATGCGTCGACAGACATCAGTCATATCCGCTCTGTCTTCACTTTGCAGGCCATACAATCTGAGCCACACACAGTTCAGCCCTTCTAGGAAAGCTGAGTTGCACACACTGTATAATGGGAGTCTTTCAAATGATACCTGAAAAAAGTAGGTCTTTCAGCTCTGTGGACTTTCTGGTATCTTTCATTCAGAGTATTTAACCAGTGTCAATCCTTCCTGGTGTTTTCATAGCAAACTGTGTTCTTTGCAGCTCTCTTTGCTGGAAGGATAGAAGATTTCAAGCCCACAGATCAGTAAGACTTCCATATGCTTGGAGTTGGGCATGTGCATAACTGTTTTTCTGGATCAAGATTAGAGTTCTCACCACTTAACAAGATTCAGCTTGTGGTTTGTGAAGTGCTGCCAGTTTCTCTGGAATTAAAGATTTATATAAAATATCAACGTAAAAAAGAAAAAAGGCAATTCCCTATTCCAGGTTTGTGTGTGTGCATGTGGGTACTGCATTAATTAAAAGCTGGTTGGGAAACAAGAATGATGCTCTGCAACAATATTACTTGTATCACAGTAATCTCTGTGGGCCATATGAGAGTTGATCCTTGTTCTCAAAGAGCTGTCAACTGTCTATAGACAAAACCAAGATGGAAAGGGATAAATAAAGGTGCAGAGATGATTTTTCCAGTATTAGGAAGTGACAGAAATAGAGGGAGCATCTCTTGATCCCTGAATGTAGCGAGTATTCACTTTACTCTGCTTTCATGCTCCGTAGTGCTTTTTCTGGGGGTAAAATGTTGTACAAACAATTACAGAGGAACTTAAACGCAACACTAACAATTTTTCTTGGCCCCTGTATTGCTTCTTTTCAGCCTGCAAAGATCGACACCGGGTTTTATCTGTATTGATCGTCAGAAACGTCGGGACAATTCCTGGTTTATGTTGGCTGACCTCTAGGAGAACTGGAGGGCTGACAGGACGCTGAGATGACAAGTGCAAACCCAAGCTGCAGTTTTTCTCAGCAAAATAAAAGCGCGGTGAGGAAGGAAGACCGCGTGCCCTCCCGCAGGGCTGAGCAGTAGAAGAGAAGGAGAAACACGGGTAAGCAGTCGCTGCGGTTCGGCACCG
>NW_009190943.1:0-7671 GCF_000690835.1 Fulmarus glacialis | reverse complement strand
GAAATCTAGTGAGATTACAGAACTTGTTCTCATGCTCTAAGTAACAATCCTATTCAAAAATCAGAACATTATTAGGTACAGAAAAGCTCTTTTAAAGAATAGTTATCTAAAGTTAATTGATGATAATTTTACTTCCCAGCTAGCAGTGCAATAGAACTTACCTTAACAAGGCCATTAGCTTTCCATTTTTGTGGAACAACACAAATCATGGGCTGGTCCATTCTTCTTTGTACTTCTGCAAAATGTACATTTTCCCATGGGATTAGCAATAATATATAGAAAATATGTGATTTCTTCTAAGACGGTTAGCAGAATTTGCTCTTAGTTCCATTGTGTTATGAATTGTCCAACATTTATACCACTAAGATATTTTCATTGTATTATATTTTCATATACCTTACACTTTGACCCTACAGAGAAATCTCAGAAGAAACTCTGAGTCGGAGTAGCTGCTGGGGCAGAGTTCATTCTCTGTCCTGGACTGGAAGGCGTTGGTAGTACATTGGTAGTGCAGCTGCATGGTCTTCTTTCTCAAATTCCTCCTTCCATACATCCTCAATTCAGTCTATCTGCTTTCTGTCATTTAGACGCCTTTCAGCATCCTTTGCTGAGATTTTAATTTCTATGGAAACAGTCTGTCTTAATTATTACATGGCATATTTCAGGTTGTCCTTTCACATCTTGTTCCTGTTTTGTTTTTTCCTTGTGTCTCTTCTCTCTGCTCCTTCTCCTGTACTTGCCTACCTTCCTTTTCCCTCCCATTTATATGCCTTTATATTCCCTACTCTTTGCAGCCTCTGAATAATCTGTGCTATGATCTTTCCTTCCACCCCTCTTTCCTTTCAGTGTCTTTCTATTCCATTTTGTCTTCACCCTTTCTTTTGTTTCCTTGTACCTTCCTGTCTCTCAAATGTTTCACCTTTTTCTCCCTATATCATTCCTTTGAGGATTTTTCCTTTGACTTCTCCCTTTACCATCACATGCACGTGTCTCTCTTCCTTTATTTCTGCTCCCACATTTCTGTGAAGTTCCAGTCATTCATTCCTCTCTGTCCTCAGCCTCACTGCCATTTTTTGGGAACGGGGAGAACTGTGGATTAAAATACAGTGCATAAAGCTGATTCTCAGTGGAGGGATGTCCCACAGTGAAAGATTAGTGAGCACTGTTCGTGGAGGGGCAGAGGTGCTACGGGCTTCTTGGTGGTATCTGTGTAGATCCAGGAGCTAGTCTAGCAGGGGGGGCTGATGCTCAGTGCTACAGACTAAAATTTAACATTAACAAAAATCTAAGATCCTGTGTGTCACAGTGTCATCCTCTCCCTTTTGTCAACAGCAATGGGTTAGTGCAAGTGCCCTGAGGCATGCCCATATTATAGACCTTGATATTTTATTTGAATTTAGACAATTTTAGCCCAATCCGTCTCTTCACTTTTTCTTATAAGGGACTTACTCTTATTTATAGGAAGGCACTTTCAGAGCACTCCTGCAGTGGTTGTGGGACCCTCCTGTAAATGACAGTCACTATCATTAATGGCTAATAAGGGCCTGAATCCTCTTGCTGCTCCGCATCCCAGAGCATTACAGGCTATTTTACTCAGTATACAATGATATTTCACTGTGTCCTTTTAGAACCTGCTGTTCTTCACAGCATTCTTCTTCATTCTTTGAGCATACCTATGTTATAGGAAAATGGAGGCAGTAATATATGCTTTGCTTTCTTTCTACACTATACAGTATTTTAGAGAGCTCTCTACTACCACACCTCACTTTTCTCCTAACCAGATTAACGGATCTGATTCTTTTATATTTTGTCCCTATTTGAAATATTCCCCTGTGATTCTAATAATTTTCATTTGCCTTTCTCAAAATCTCTTCCAATTTCTGACATGGCCTCTTTGAGCTGAGGTGACCAAAAGTAAATATAGTATTCAAAGTAAGGACATGCTGTACAGCAGGTTTTATACAATGGCATTATATCATTTTGTCCGTGCTATTCACCATCTCCTTTCCCATGCAACCAAACATCTTATTTGCTGCTTCTGCATGCAGAGCAGATGTCTTCATTGAATAATCTGTAATGATGCCTAGAACTCTTTTCCTAAGAAATAACAGCTAATTCTAAATCCATCAGTATGTATCGGTAGCTTAAATTGTTCCTTCCAGTGTTCACTACCTTGCAGTCGTCTAAAATGAATCTAATCTGCCCTTGTGTTGCCCATTTTTCTAGTTTTATAGGTCTTCTCAGAATTTCTCACCTCTTCTCCACTGAAAGATTTCGTTCCACTAGACAATACTGTGGTTTGCTTTGTTCATCCTCTCCTCCTAATATTTAATATTAACACAGTGGGACTGATTCATTGCCCATGTTCCTTGATCAACACCTGATATGAAGGCCTGTTTGGAGGTGGTGTGAGAAGTAAAACAATCTTTTCTGCCACCCCAGAGGGTGAAGGAATGGCTGTAGCCACTCCACGCAAAGGGAGTGCAGCTGTCTCGGGAAGTGTAATTACGGGACAATACTGTAATTAATTTCCTCTCTTAATTGAGCTGCTCATGCATTATTTTCATGAAATTCAGAGCAGCACAGCCCTGGAGCAGCTCTGCTCCCCAGGAGCAGACATCCCTCTGGGCTGTGAGTGTGAGGGAGCATGCTGCAGTTACAGCAGTCCTGGTCTCTCTGTTTTTTGCCATTGCCTGATAGTGTTGACAATCCAGGGTTTCTGATCTCCTTCTGTAATTTTTGACCCACAGCAGGACTCTGTCCAACAGCAATTTTTGTCTCATTATCTCATGTGAAGATCAAAACAGGCCAACAAATCCATGTAAGAGCTTCATCCCCAATATAGTAATCATCCCATTCTCTTACACTTAGCATTAATAACAGGACACAAACATACAGAGATGGACTGAACCTATGAGATGAAGAGACCTGTTGATGTCACAGCCATAAGGCAGGACAGGGCCTGGCAGCCAGGGCCCACCCCACAGCTCCAACCAGGGAGCAGGGCACTGGGGGCAGCCCCAGACCCAGGCGTTGGGCATCAACCAGGGATCAGGGATGGGCCATGGGCAAGGGTGGGCACTCAAATGGGATACAAAGCTGTGTTTGGGGGTAGGTTATGGTACAGTTACAGCCTGTAGCACTTGGAGAGTACCCACGTAGGTGATAGGGCTGTACAGGATTGTATATATGTGTAACATTAGTAAACAATGGAAAAGAAAAAAATACATTATTTTATACCAGAGAAAGTTCCCGACGCTGGGATCACTTACACTGTGAACAGTCATGGCAGAGGGGAAGTCTTGATGCCCTATCACTTGGGACATTTAAAATTAAGCTGATCAAAACCTCAGCAAATGCACTGTGTAAAAGACTCCAAGGATAGATAGGTAATGCAGTGAATAACAGGGGTTTTCAATCTCTTATTACTATGAAATTATAGCTTGCTTTGCACAGCAAGAAAAAGTTGCACAGATTCATTATATACAATTTAAATCTTTCAGTTTTGTTACATACTCAAGGAACAGACTAAATTCCAACAGGTTATCACCATACTGTGCCCATGCCATACAGCTAAGCCTGTATGAATGGCATGCAGAGCCATGTTCATAGTGAATAAGAAGTAGAACAATAGCCTGTCACTTTTGCTAAACTGGCCTTACTACCAGCCAGGATGACATATTCCACTATTACTTTAGACATTTTTACTAGTTTATCTACAGGAAAGAAAAAACCCCCAAAACTCTTGGTGAACTATGAATTACAAATGGATTAAAATACTCTTTATCACTGAAAATATAGGGCAAAACCTTGCCCAGGGATATGCATGCAAAAGTCCTGTTGTCTTCAGAGTGACTTGCATGCATATATCCAAGGGCGATGATTAGACTATTATTATTTGCTCAAAGAAATAAGCTAGGTAATAATGAAGAAGGACATTTTTAGTGGTTTCATCCATAACACTGCAACCTCAAGCCACATATATTTTCAGATTTAACCTGAAGTCTTTTACAGCATGCAATTAGCCTGACAAAATACTGATTCAAGTCTCATTCATTAAGAGATTCCTCCGGGTCTTGATATTTGGCCTTTAAAAAAAAATTATCATTATTTCAGAGAGTACAAAGCAACTTTTCAACTGAGAGCAGATCCTGAAAAATGAGAGAGAGAGAGAAAGAAAAGGAAAGGAAAGGAAGAAAGGAAGAAAGGAAGAAAGGAAAGAAAGAAAGGAAGAAAGAAAAAGAATGAAAGAAAGAAAGAAAAAAGAAAAAGACAGAAAGAAAAAAGAAAGAAAGAAAGGAAGGAAGGAAAAGGAATAAGGAATAGGAGAGGAGTGGAGGAGAGGGGAGGAGGGGAGACAAAACAAATCTGTCCATTGAGGTTTGTAGAGTTGAAATGACATCTCTGTTCTCATTTGCATCCATGAAATGCACTCTTGAAGTCACACGTGTATTACACAGAGAAACTGGAAGGTTCTTATTTCTAGGATGGTCTCCTGCGTTAATTCTGGGGAAGAAGCATCCCACATCTACTTGAAGACTTTGTGAACTACGCCATTTATGGACTAGGCAACTTACTGAGATGTTGAAATATTAATGTAAAACAGGCCTTTAACTTTAGGTATTGAGACTTGGGAAATGCAAACGTGTTTAAAATAGTTTCTAATCCCTGATTTAACAAGCCTAACTCTTGGAATCTGGGATTGTATTTTCAGAAGTGAGCATTGAATGCAAGACATCCTAAAGCATTTCTGAGGAATTGCTGAGCGCTGGTCATCTGGAAAATTGGGCCCTTTGAAACATCTTAAATTGGACACACAATATGATTTTGCATGCTGAAAATTTACTCTTGAATTCCTGGTACAGACATGCTTGAAGTACGCACTGCTAAAAATTTACTAAAGCCACTGAAAATATGTTAATTTTCAGCAACATTTCTTCTAGTACAGGTGCTTATAGAGTATTTGCAAAAGATCCATTGGATATTCATAGTAGCACTGATGAAGATGATGATGATGATGATAATAACAATAATTATAAAATCACCATTTAGTTGTTTGGAAGTGGGCTTTGGGAAGAATTTTTCAAGTGCTTTTTTGTGTTCTGCCCAGCTCTGCTGAACAAGGATTGACAAGCAAGCAAGCTCTGGCATGCTTTAGCATCTGGCCCAGAGTCTATTAGAATGAACTGTAAAACTCCTCTTGACTTCAGGGGATGAGGAGACCATTTCCACAGTACACAGACAACAATGGTAGCAGTCATTCCTTTTCTCATCTGCAAAATAAAATGATCTACTGTAAAATAGTGGGTGATGGCAATGCAGCTTTTGAGCTTCACCAGGGAAATTCTCATTGCTGAGTATTGATCTTGGGTCCGCATGCTCTATTTCCTTTGCGTATACCTAGACAGTTATTGGAAGCTACCATTCCGATGACTGCTTTGAACATGAGACAGCTGCACTCCTGCTAATAGCTCTGCCCTGTACTGTAACTGCTGTGTTTCCTTTACATACGGTTTTTCCTATACGGAATTATTATCAGCAAGAAATTTGGACTTGTTTTCTCAGGTGGATTGCATTAGCCTGTTCAGTTTTCATTGCCACCTTCCAATCTGAATTATTTTTTGGCTGTTATCTCATGTTATGTTGTGTTCAAAAGATTCTAATAGCAGCTGCAGGAAAGCCACAATGGAATATTAGCTAATTACTAATTACTTTTTATGAAACATGTCTAAATTACTACAAAATATTTCTCCACAGTGCAACCTACTTAGGTTCTAGTTCTGTGAGGATTTACATATGTGCTAATTTATGCTTAGTGGTTTGAAGTTCTGCAGTAAAAAAAAATCAAGCCTATCTTAAGTATTTCAAGAAGGGCACTGAGGAACAGAGGAACTTCAAATAATTTTTATTCATCTTTTTTTTCTTCTTTAACATTACAAGATCTAATTCCTGAGGGATCAGTTAAGTACTTCCTTAACTCCAGTTAAGTTGCTGTCAGACCTGGCCTTAACATATGAAGTAAAGAAGCTAGAGACAGTCATGGTGTCAGCATCAAGTGATGATACAGAGTAGCACAATAAAAATAAAAATATATCCTATAGACAGCAGAGTAAAGCAGTGTTTGCCTAATTACCTCTGGAACCCCGAGCTTGACAAGAAAATATATCACATAGGTGTTTGTAGGCAGAATGTGGAAAAAAGACAGAACTCGCACAAAAAGAGTGGTGGAAACCTCCTGCAGCATCTTTCTGTCTCTCGGTTCTCAAATATGAGCATATTATCTTGTTATAGATCACCAGGTCATACTTCATTTGTTAAAAAGCTGATGCCAGGCACTGCATAGTAGCAGCCATTTGCAGTACATGTAAGTCTTAATGAACCTATAAACCCTAGGGAAGATGCTAAATCTTCTGGACTTCACTATACTTGACTTGTATAAGAATCTGTTACGTCTGAAAAACCTTAACCCCAGCTTTACCAGCTCTTGGTTTTAGCTGTGAAACCCCCTGGCTCAGCCTGAGACATATTGACTAAGGCAGCAGCCCTCACATGCACTCTTACTCCAGTGCCAAGCACATCCATAATGTGATGTGAAATGCTCCTGTTCCACATTCCTGTGTCCCGCCCAGTTCAGAAGGCGTAAGTGAGGGTATGCCTTGGAGAAGCAGGATCCATAGGAGCAGGCTGGTGGATTGGAGGGGAGAGGTGTTCCCTCACATCTCTGTGGACGCTCAGGTACAGCAAGGCCTCCACGCTGCCTTGGGTTCACTGACATTTCAGGGAAATACGCCATTTCTGCTCCTTCTGAGGACATGTTTCCATTTTCAGGGCAATAGAAAGAGCCTCGGGAAACTGGCAATTCAGCTATTGATCTATTTTTCACTTCAAAGAAACTAGGATATTAAAAACAGAAAAGCGAGTGTCGTGGTTTTGGCTGGGATAGAGTTAATTTTCTTCCTAGTAGCTGGTATAGTGCTGTGTTTTGGATTTAGTATGAGAATAATGTTGACAACACACTGATGTTTTAGTTGTTGCTAAGTAGTGTTTACACTAGTCAAGGACTTTTCAGCTTCCCATGCTCTGCCAGGTGCACAAGAAGCTGGGAGGGAGCATAGCCAGGACAGCTAACCCAACTGGCCAACAGGATATTCCATACCATATGATGTCATGCTCAGTATATAAATCAGGAAGCATGGTCCGGGAAGTAGCAATCATTGCTTGGGGACGGGCTGGATATCGGTCGGCGGGTGATGAGCAATTGCATTGTGCATCATTCATTTTGTACATTCTACCATTATTATTTTTTTTTTCCCCCCTTCCTTTTCTGTTCTATTAAACTGTCTTTATCTCAATCCACAAATTTTCCTTTTTTTTTCTGATTCTCTCCCCCATCCCACGGGAGGGGGGGAGGGAGCAAGCGGCTCTGTGGTGTTTGGCTGCCTGCCAGGTTAACCACGACAGTCCTTTTGGTGCCCAACATAAGGCTCAACGGGTTGAGATAATGACAAATCTGACCAGAATGCGTTAGAACATATTTGTTATAAACTTTCATTATATTAGTTTGATAGTCGCTGGTCACAATATTGATTAATTTCCTCTCAAAGTTGTTGTGCTTTTTATCAAAGTTGTGTTATATTGTACTAACCGAGACTCCCTGATTCCCATCCGTAA
>NW_009190942.1:30583-54135 GCF_000690835.1 Fulmarus glacialis | reverse complement strand
CTCACTTTTACGCTCCAGATTCTCTCCCCTACCCCATCAGAGGGGAAGAAGTGAGGGAGCAGCTGTGTGGTGCTTAGTTGCTGGCTAGGGTTAAACCACGACAGCTTCTTAAGGATGACTCGATTTACAGGCATGCTGCGACTTGCAGGATTAGAGTCAGTTTACAAGTGAAAAATACAGGATGAGATGCATTCCTCCTTATTGACAAGAAAGGAAGTGTTTAAGCAGACTGGTAGGACTATCAGGTATGTGGCTGACAAGGTTTGAATTAATCAACTTGCCCTACCTGGAAATAAAAAAGAGGGAGGAAAAAGTGAATATTAGTAAGCAATGGCAACAGCCATGAGAGAGGGAGATATCTCCCAGATTTGGAGCATGGGAGCGATCCAAGAAGAAAAGAGATCGGCAAGGGCTTATCACTAAATAGTCAAACACAATGTTAACTCGCCTGTAAAGGCCAAGGAAGGTAAAAGACTTGAAGGACTGAAGTCCTGTTAAAGGAATTAACGTTATGATTTCTCAGGTGGGATTCCTTGGGTCCGCCAGCAATATGCCTGGGGGACGACACTGGTGACAAGTTGTTCCCTGTGTGTCAAGACAGAACCAGGCATGTGAAAGTACTTTTACTAGTGGAACTGTAGAGGAAATTTGGGTGTTTATGGTCCATCGTGAAGCAGCTCCAATGACAACTAATGGTGAACAGCTTGATATTAGACACTGGAAGAAGAAGATTTCTGTCAGATTGCTTGGCTTTGAGCAGAAGATTGGAGGGATTCAAATCTGATTGACTCTACTTAAATATTCAATAGAAAAGCAATTTCTTTTGTACCTGTCAGGAGAGGGTACCAGAAAAAAAAAAAAAAGAAGCTGTTCATGTTTATTTACCCACGATATTTTGTTCTGAAGAGCATGGTGGTTTTAATAATTTTCATTCAACTCAGGCAGAAAGGGTAAATATCAAGCAATTATAAACAAATATAAATTAATACTGTATGTAGATGAAATGCAAATATATAGCTAGAAACTGAACACGATGACTGTAAGCAGAAAAAATTGCTGTTACACTAACAGAAAGTTTATTGATGAGCAGAAAGGTTTGATTAACCTTTAAAGTTATAAAAGCAATCTTAAAATATTGAAATTAAGGATACCAAAAAAAGAGGTCCTATAATCATTGGGATCCCGGACTACATCTCACAGGATGCTGGAAAGATACAGAATTAAAAATTAATAGAACATCTTTAATTTATTGAGCAAAAAAGGTCACCAGTCTTCTGTCTTCCCAGTTGTAAGCAGAAGGATTAAGGAAAACAGACAATAGTCTTATACTGTGGATGTAACTGATAACAGAAATGAACCGAAACAGCCAGGCAAGTGGAGCTCAGAGTCTGAACCAATGTCAGACACCACATAAAGTTCCTATGCTGTGGCCATCCCCAAAAGATAAGTGGCTGCCTGACATTTGGAAAAGAGAAGTAAAGGCTGCAAGAAGCTCCATCAAGAGTCCAACTGAGCAGAAGTTTTCGTGTGCCAGAAGACTGTGCGCAGTATGAAGAAAGGGTTGATAACAGCATGATTAGCACAGAGAAATTTTTCATGGGATCAGTGGAAAGCACTGCAGCAGAAGATGAATGGGCTACTACTCTGGAAACAAATGGAGCATTTATTAATTAAGTAGGAAACAGGTGCAGCAGAAAATATGGTAGTCAAAACCATGATTAGCACTGGCAGAGAAGCCATGGACAATATTTAAGGTACGTGGATAGAAGAGTGGGTTGCAAATAGTAAGCTTCTGCCCCAAAGCCAAGCACATTAACCAGATGTGCCAGTATTTAATAAATTGGGAAGAGAGGAGGAAAGAAAGAAAAGAAATAGTTTTCAAGTGTATTAGAAGGAGGAAGAAAGCACAAATGAATCAAAATGTGCCAGGTCTGTGGACTCATCAAGAAGGGTAGTGCACTGAAATACTTAAGAAAATGTTAGGGGATCTCTTCCAGGGAAAAGAAAGATTCCTAAAAGAGCAGAGAATAGAGCTGAAAAAACACAATTACCCCAAATGATTCATATCCTTGGGATTATAGAGTAGGAAAGAGAGAGAGAACAGAAAAATGAACACATGTAATGCCTGGGAGTAGGAAGACATGTTTGGCCAACAAACTGTCAATATCCATTTCTTCTAGGAAAAAAAGGAAGCAGGCCAGACTTATTTATGTCAGAAAAAACAATAAAAGAACATGACCAGAAAATCCAAGCAGTTCTGAGAAGAGCTAGAGCTCAAAACCAAAAGCTACAGAAACCATTGGAATCATGTCCTGTGTTATCTCAGGAAGAGAGTCAGGCAGACCACAGCCTGCCCACGCAGGGAATAAGCAAAAAAGTTATAAAAAATATCCATAGAGTGTAGGACTGTGTTTGGAAATTGATAGCTCTCCAAACTGACGGCGTAAGTATGCTACTTCACAAACACATTCAGCAAATATGTCATTCAAGTCTTATTACAGACTTTAAAGAACTTCTATCTTTAATCAAAGAATCCTGAGAAACCCAGCAGGACCCCAGGATTTCTTGCAGTCTGACAGTTGTCCATTCTGAAACTTTCAACAACACTACTCTAGCTGTTGTTCTTTACAGAAACTCTTTTAATCTGTGTTATTTCTAAGCACCTCACCTATTACACTATTTCTGATATGGTAATAGCTTCCTTTTAACACATGAGCCATCGCATCCAGATTAACATTTCTATTTTAGTATTGCACAGTTTATATTTTTATCGGTGTTGGTTCAGGATGTCCCTTAAGATGTGGTCAGTAAGCACCTTTTTCAAAGACAAAACTATGTATATAATTGCTTTAAAAAAAGTGTGTAAATATATCTGTATATATGTATAATTATTAAGGCGGTAAGGAAGAAACTTTATTTGTAATGTAAAGAATGTAAAGTTAGTAAAGTGTATGATGCTGACAACACTAAGTGGCAAAATTTGAAGAAGCAAGTCACATTTTAAGACTGATTTTAAAGCTATCAAATTAAAAATCTGCTGTTTTAGCAAATATATTCTTAAGATTCTTTTATTTGACTTTTTTTCAGTGTTAAGCCCTTGGATGGAGGGGTTATAATTAAAAGGTTTTTCCAAGAACTCAATGAATAGAAAGATATTAAAATCGTAATATCATATTAAATGTTGATATGAAATATATTTTCATAGTCAAAACCATCCATCCTGAGTCTTCAGGCTAGGATCAATAAATTTTTCTGACAATTTGCAAGGCTGATTTAATGTTCCTACAAGAAGGTATAGCAATGAATGTCCATGTTAACATCTAATACAACTTTAAGCATGTCTATTGTGAGACTAGATGCTTCCACAAGCTTCAGCAAACTCAAATAGTTGACTTTCTCTGTTTATGTAGTCAACAGAGAGCTCTATTCCCTTCTCCCCTGCCAAACTTGACTACTAATTGCTTTCTGAACATTTACACATTGTCAGAAGTTGCATCAGACCGAAGATGGAGCAATTATTTTCTGCAGGTTATTTTCAAGGAAAACTTACAGAGAAATGTCATCCATTAAAGCAGCATGGAAATTTTTCTCAGCACCACAGGGACTGCTGAAAAAACACCTAAAGTGCACACAGTGATGTTTCTCCACATGTCAGACCCAGAAGCACTCAAAGCTTTGGATAATATTTAAGAAGGAAGAAGAAGAAAATAAAAAGCTTTTGGTACAGTTTGCATACACAGTCGAGATATACAGTGACCACAGAAAATGTTATTTGTAAAAGTATTTTTCACCTCATGAATGAGCTGAGCAAACTGTGTTACGTTTCAGTAATACCATGTGATATGTGGTGCTGAACTTACATTAAAAAGCCATTTGCTGTTTTAACTCCATAATTTATTGTGAGCCCATAATCTATTCTTAATCTATTCTGATCCCAATAAAAATGAGTACCAGAGCCTGAACAAGAGAGCACCTGTAGGGATTTATGAGTCAGGCATCTTGAGCCTACAGAAGTCACTGCTGTCCCACAGCGGGTTTTTATGGTCCCCACAACGCACTGGAGGCAGTCGTAGGGAGAGATCAGAGCAGACTCTGGGCGGTGTAGTCCGGAAAAAAACCAAGCACACAGGGTTGAACAAAAACACACCTTCATAACTGTTCTGGAAGAAAAAAACATTCTTTACCCACATAAAAAGTATATATCCAAATAATTCTCCTGTTCTAGGGAAGACAGAAAAATTCTCTGTATAGATAAAGCCTTACATAGTCGAAAAGTAGAAGTGGTCATTTTGAACCAAGCATAATTTCTTGTATTTTATTTATTTATTTATCACATAAAAATAAAATTGCTGCTGATATTTAAAAAGACAACCAGGGACTTGCTTAGATTCTTTTCTAAGAATTTCTGTATATGTGGTATCCATTCTACGTTTACATCTGAGCCACAACTGTAAAATAAAAGACCATTCATGTGCACTTTGTGCATGTATTTTCAAAGGCAATTTCAGTGCATTATGTGGCAAAGAAGTCCTGCAGTTTCATTGGTTTCTTACATTGCGAATGGAGCAAGATGTATTGAAAAGAGATGTGAATCATAACTCCCTGGTGACTGACATTCAAACACCAGCACCATTTATGAAATTATGACTGTGAGTTTCAATACCTTTTTGACCACAGGAACCTGGCCTTTATCACTTTCATAACTGTGTACTACATCCTTACCATTAATATTTCACGGAGAAGGATTTTTCACTCAAACATATTCATTCTGATTTTGAAGGAAAATGAGTGTTCAAAATTTCAGACAGTGAAATAAAGCTTAAAATATTTAATCAATTGATCACAAATATTCATTTTGCTGTATTTACAGAATTCATTGGACAATTCATCAGGGAGAAAATTGATGACCTTTTCTTGTAATAACATTTCCCATAGATGAAAACGTCCTCCATCTTCACTTACATGTTAATTGAAAATAATGGAGTGTTCAAGTACAGACGGGCTAAGAAAAGGGGCGCTCAAGAAATGAATGAAGAGCATTTATGTATGGAATTACAATGAATGGAAAACAACAGAATGGGAATTTATGTTTTGCATTTCACATCAGTTTACACACTGCACACATAAACGTAAGAGGTGAGTGAAATTGCTTAATATGCTTAGTAACGTCTTTCTCAGTCAAACAATTTCCAGACTAATTTAGAAGTCAGGCTTCAAGTTTCATAGGTGTGAATCAAGTGTAGGTCCAATGATGATAAAATACCACTCAAAAAAAAAACACAAAACATGTGGCAGAAATTGGGGTTACCATAAGTGGGATTAAATCTTTTTATTTCTGAAAGTTATTTGGCAGTATGCATAAACTTGGCGGGGGGTTCCACTCTCTTTCCTTTGGGGAGCACCTGCAGCCTGCATAAAGAGCATGCACAAATTAGTACTGCTCTGGAAAATCTCAGCCACAAGTTCCAGACAACAGGGTACATTTTTTAAGTTCCTGGGGCTGAAGTATTGTAGCATATCTCTGGAAGAAATCAAGGGTTTCGGTGGTGATGCTGGCAAGCGGACTGGTGCTATGCATCTTTCTTCTTGCCATTCGAGAGATCATCGAGTTTAGCACTGTAGCAACCTTTCACCAGCCCCAACTTTGCTCTGAAAGCTTTGGGGTGGACTGTCATATACACAAATCCCTTTAAATTTAAATATCAGCTAAAAGGCTGACAGAATATTCAAATCCTTTTGACCCTGAATGGGAATTAGGTAACTAACAACCAATGGTTTTGTTTCTAAAGCCTGTCAGTAGACTTCTCTCAAACAGTTCCCTTTCCCTAGATGCTAGTGGAGCTACGGCAGGGTAAATAAAGGCAGAATAGACAAGAGTTGGTTCACTTCATTATAAAATATGGTGCAGCCTGGCAAGATAATGAAAATTTTATTGTTTCATCAAGAACAACCAAACGTACCTGATTTAGCGATGGGGGTGGTTGGGAAAAAGCAGCTTTTTGCAATATTAAGCTCATGAGAGTTTTTTCTGTAAAAGTCATTTCTTCATTAAAACTGTAATTGAAAAGGGACATGCTGTTCAACAAGTTCAGTGTTTTATATATGCCATAGAAATCCCACGACGTGTCTAAAAATGAAATTCATATTAATCACTGACGTCCTAATCCTCCTGATATAAGATCTATATTCAGGGATATGTTCTTTTCTGAAACACCAGAATCAACTCTGAAAATGAGATTTTAGATTAGCTCTTTAGATAGTCTTCTCATAGGCTCATCCATATGAAATTTGCTATGTGCTTTCACAGCATCTGGGGATAAAGAGCTTCTCACAGTGCCCACATTTGTCATACATGGTTAGAAAGCTAAGGTACCATTCATACACTTCACTTTGTAGTTCTTCTGAAAACATCAATCACAATCTGCCAACCTTTCCTACAGAGATTGGACAAGTCACTGTTCTGAACACAGCATAAACCTCAAGGTCATTTTTCCCTAATTATTTTGGTCTACTCTAGAAACTTCATAAAAAGTTCATGAAAAGGCTTGTGAAAAAGGCAGGCTTTTAGAAAGAGACATTTTACTATCTGACATCTTTACTTCCGACACATAGCTCTTTATTTGTTCTTTTGACTGCATTTTACAGCAAGCTGCAGATTTTGGTAATAAATCTGCATTAGAATTCTGTCAAAACTGCCATGTATATGTGTTTCACTATAAGCAGTAAAGGTACCAGAGCCTACTTTATGTTCTCTTTCACTCTGCATTCTTTTGAAAGGAATTTTTGATACAGTTTCTCCTCACATTTCACAGTGATAATACAGGTAATAAGAATGTGCAACACGTGAAAGGGTCTTTCACAAAGTAATCTGCAGTGCTGGGGGAACATTTCAAATATATGCAAGAGCCAGTCAAACCAATGAATTGGGTTTCTTTTCCAAGGAACATGTTGGGCTAGCAAAATACAAATCTTTCAATCCATAAAAAAGAATGAGGTATACTGCATTGGACAGAAAATTCATAACATTCAAAACTTCTTAAAGTCATGTCAAAATAATTCTATCCAAGCTTTACAAAGCAGAAATAGATTTAAGATCAATGGCATTTTTTTGTTGTTGTTTTCATATTTCTATAGTAAGTAAATACTTTTGCGCTTTTTGCAGGCGGAGCAGAAACGTGAATAATATAATGCAAATGTACTTCCAAGATGTTTTAGCACCTTCAGTATTGCATTTGTAAAATCTGTATTGTCTTAATCACTTTCTCGGCAGGCTTGCAAAAAGTACAAAGCTCCATGCTTTCCACAAATGTAAAAAACCTAATCAGATACAAAAACAAACTGTGCACTGTATGGATCCTATCTTGTTTGTAGTTTAAAGGATCAACCCGAACAAATTTCAACCCCTTTTTGGCAGGTTTTAGAAGCTAACTGTCTCATACACCTTTTTAGAAACTTAATAGCATGTTGCTTTACAGATGTTCAAGGTAAACTGCCAACACCTGGGAATAAACAGATTTTTCTTCGTTAAATATAGTAGAGACTATGTACAAGTATAGAAAATTTGCATCCCTCCAGAGAAAGAAATGAGAGGAAATTCACTATTGCATAAGATTGAGGTTAATCTAGTAAATTGCAAAATACTTTTTATTCTTCAGCTGCCTTTGGTTTATTATAAAATTATAATTTATTACTATGAGGTCTTTACCTGAATGGGATGAATCCTTGAATTGGATCTAGGTAGGTAGATAGAACTGGAACCTCATATGGTTTGCATTGCTAAAAAAAAAACCAACCAAACAAAAAAAAAACCCAAACCCTTTAATTTCTTTAAGTTCCTTTTCTTTTCCTTTACTGAAAATGATGAACTCAGTCCCCCTGTCTTACATAAATTCTCAGAAACAGTGGCATTACTGACCATAAATCCCAGAATGAGAGATTAATGTTAAACTGCCCAAATTTCCAAAGACAGTAAAACATATATGCAAAAACAGTGTCAGGTTCCCTCCAGTGTCCCTAACAGTCTCAGAGCATTATTGGTGTTTTCCTCAGTCCTTTCAGACAGCCATTCCTTCTCACCCTTCAGACTTGCTCTGTGTCATGCCATGGATGGCAGACCGCTGCTTACAGAGGTCTGTAGCTTGAGGGATCCTTCCTCTCTGTATTTCACCTCAGAAACCAGTTTTGAAAGCCAGCCTTAACCCCCAGCTGCTTAAGTTCACTTCTTCTGCCATGAGTTTTCCTCTACAGCCATCCTAGCCAAGGAGGCTGATTTTCCATGGGCTGTAGCTAACTTCTTTCTCATGATGGTCCAATTGCATAAGAAAATTCCCAAGTTAACATCGCTTTGTTGGTCATCATGTAGGATATACGTAACACAGGCTCTAAATGGCTGATTCCATATACCCACATACAGATAGATTCAGCTGGCTGTAAGAAGGACTAATGAAAGTGGATTGAACAAGTAAAGTCAGAGTTCAAACTTGTGTATGTTAAAAACAAGCTTTTAAAATTAAAAAGTGCCTTGCAAAGAAACTAGAAATTTCCATGAGATATATTTGTTTGCATAATAGGTAATACACATTAAACAGCGTGTCTCATTCACTACTTGAATATGAGCCAGCAGAGTGCCCAGGTGGCCAAGAAGGCCAACGGCATCCTGGCCTGTATCACAAATAGTGCGGCCAGCAGGAGGAGGGAGGTGATCGTGCCCCTGTACTCGGCCCTGGTGAGGCCGCACCTCGAATCCTGTGTTCAGTTTTGGGCCCCTCACTACAGGAAGGACATTGAGGTACTGGAGCGTGTCCAGAGAAGGGCAAGAAGCTGGTGAAGGGTCTGGAGGACAAGTCTTATGAGGAGCAGCTGAGGGAACTGGGGTTGTTTAACCTGGAGAAGAGGAGGCTGAGGGGAGACCTTATCGCTCTCCACAACTACTTGAAAGGAGGTTGTGGCGAGGTGGGTGTCCGTCTTTTCTCCCAAGTAACAAGTGATAGGACAAGAGAAAATGGTCTCAAGTTGTGCCAGGGGAGGTTTAGATTGGATATTAGGAAAAATGTCTTCACCAAAAGGGTTGTCAAGTATTGGAACAGGCTGCCCAGGGAAGTGGTGGAGTCACCATCCCTGGAGGTATTTAAAAGACATGTGGATGTGGCACTTAGGGACATGGTTTAGTGGTGGACTTGGCAGTGCTAGGTTTACGGTTGGACTTGATGATCCTAAAGGTCTTTTCCAACCTAAATGATCCTATGATTAATATTCCTACAGCCAAGGAAACTTTTTCTTTGTGTTTGCACAGTCATATATTATTAATTCTGGGTGGGTTTTCTAAAATGAGAACTGGAAAACACACAGTACAAAAAAGAAATGAACTCTTGATCTCCAGGGTGAACTCAGAGGAACATGGTGGACATTTAAGGTCAAAACCCTTATACTAGCAAAAAGCCATCTTTTGCCCCATCCTGGTCAATTCAAAGAACAATGCAGCAATTTCAGTTTATCCTAGGCCACAATAATCTAATATAACAGTTCATTAAAAAGTGAATTTCCTCCTCTCCACATAGCCAAGTTAATTTATCCCGAGTTTCAGAGAACTTATACTCTGTCCTCCTACATTCCTCTTTCCTTTACCTCATCATGGATATTTAGTAGCTCCACTGCAGGGAGGCACAGGGCATAAGAGCAGAAGAAGGTAAGCATAGCAAAGAAGAAAGGAACTGAGTTAAACAGAAGCACAGAGCTTTATCGATGGAGTAGCAATCCATCTTGCTTCACAGACCACAGCCAGGGGTAGATATTTTTCTTTTGGAATGACACATGTATGTGTTTGAAATAACTCATTTGAAAGCTGTTCCCCCCGAACCAATCTCAGTTGGAAAAGGGCATTGTTCAGTCTGCTGCTGCACAAAACACACCAACAAAATCCCTCTTGATTCAGGATGATCGCTGCCTTTGCCATCTCTTGGCCTAAGATGACTATATTTCAGATTTTGTCTATGGAAAAATCTTCCTACAAGAAACACATTCAAGAGCATACTTAAGTATTCACACACTCTTAAACCATAATGGGGAAGCTTAAAATTAAGCTCTAAAGGTCAGATTTTCAAAGGAATCAATATGAGTTAGGCATCTTACCTTATTAAGCATTATTTGAAAATTCCATCTGTGCATTTTGGCAGCTAATTTTTTATCTGTGAGGATCTAGACCTAATTATTTTTCTGCTCATGGATGACCTCAAAAAGTCTAGTGGTTAATTGTTTTCCTGATTTAGGGCATGAGCACCGTGACCCCTACATGATACTGAAACATTCTGGCGAAGTTAAGGACACTTTTGTGGATTTATGATGTTTAAAATGTAAATGTCAAATTTATTACAGAGGTCTAGGGCCTGCAAAGGAGGTAAATAGCCATAGCTCCTTCAGTTGTGGTAGAAATGCATTGATTTTCATGAGTTGAAAGTCTGACTTAAATCCTTTAAAGCTGAATTAATTATCAATGTATTTGCTAGCTGTGAGAATGTCACACAACTGGCTATACAACTGCAGCACATCTCGACATTTAGCTTTTGCCAGAAGTGTTGCTATTAAAAAATATGTATGCATGGTAAACCTGCTTCCGTGCTGACTGGCTCATGTGAAATAACACATTCTGAAGGCAGGGGGAGGAACATGAGGGAAATCAGCAATTGTAATTTCACAAGGAAGAGAAGCAACTGAGTTAAAATAACCTCCAATCAAACATTTTAACAATGTTATTAATTATTATTAATTGGGGGGAGGGAATATTAATTAAATTCATTTTAATCTAGCTGCTACACTTCCCGTACAAGAAACATTGTGTGATGGCTTTGCACAGATATGGAAATGCAGAAAGGTCCCCAGGCTTTCTGTCTGCAGCTCTGAATTCTGTTGGAAGTGGTTGGTTTGTTTGTAAGCTGTGACTCTGTCCTCTCCTCATGCTCGCCCCTTGGGAAGAAACAGTCTGGGTTTCCATGGTGCTAATGCACCTGCACAGCTTGAGTGGGACCTCAGTCTTCAAACTGATGAGCATGCGGGGAGTTGAGAGGATCCAGTAACTTATGCAGTAGCTTAGCACTGTGTGAAGTTAAGAGACTTTTAAAAAAATAAAGGAAAATGTGTTATCCTACATGGTGTAAATGAATTTACATCCCTGGGAATCCATGAAGTACACACTAGCTGGACCAAAAGCCTTTGTACTGCTGAACATGTGAAAAAAAAAAAAAAAAAAAAAAGCACTTACTTGCCAACTGAAGCTATTAAAGGTTTACACAAGGTGGCTGAATCCCTAAATGACGTACAGCTCTTAATTTTATACTATCTGATCCCCATCCTCAACAAATTAAGTAAGACATCATGGGAGTAGAAGAGGACCCTCAGGAACAGCCTCTCCTGGCAGAGGCCTGGCCCAATGGTGTAGGACCAGCCCTTAAAAATCACCTCCTATTCCTGGGCGATCCTTGAGGAACACCTACAGTAAGCTGTTTTCCGCTGCAATGCTAAGCCAACTCTTCATTTGCTCCATCCGGGCTGGTTCAAACCCAGACATCTCTGGAGGGAGAGTGAGTTCATAGGTGATACCCTTTGGCACTATGCCCCTCCACAGGTGGAACTGGGAATTTTTAAGACAGTGTAAATGATTCTGACAACTGATTCTTACCTGCCTCAGAAAGTCATACATGAGCACTCAGAGTAGTTACTTTTAAAAGACCTGTTAAACTTTTGAGTCTGTTCTCTAATCAGTCTTCTACATGATAAGACAATAAAAATTTAAAGGAGCAAATAACTTATTTTTCTCTTCTTACTAAAACAGCAGTGACTGTAGCACAACGGAACACTTCTCTAATGGGTTCCTGATTTTAATTTTGAGAAGCCATGTGACAATTAATGACAATAAAATGAAAAGAACACTAGCACATTAATATAATTATGGACAAACAATAACACATAAGCCTTAAAGAATCAGTAATGCAGCCAAATAGACTGAAGAAAGGCTTTACACGTCAAACAGAATTCTCTAAGTGTGCAAGATCCTCTGCAGACCCAGTATAAAAGAAACAAACAAAAAATCCCCACTAACATACTCTGGCTAAGATAATAGAAATGTTATCAGACACACGAGCCTTGTTGGGTAATCTGGTATGCTGGAGATACAAAATTAATCACATGAAATCATGAGGTAGAGCATGTAGAAATTCTCAGCAGTTTCTGCCTTCTAGTTATAAACTTCTTAGAGCTTGGTCACCTCTGCAGTTCTTTCAGAATGAAAATTATTCAAAATCTCAGTTTTTCCTTTTAAAAACGTTGCCACAAAAAGCTTCAAAGCTTACAAACCAGAAGGCAAATGAAGCTTCTTCAAATGTCTTGTTAAATACAAAAAATGTTGAGACTTCCATAAACTCCCTTTTCCAACTAGGGGAAAGAAGAGAAGAGATCATTTATTCATGATTTTTACAGGGTTTGCAGTTAGCAGTGCTGCCTAAAGCCAGCAAAGCAGTGAAGGAAATATGTCCAGTGTTGCAGGACTTCAATGGAAGAACTCGTACTTCCTCCTGCTCTTTGCTTAGAAAGTTCATATGAATGACAGTAGAAGAAAAAGGGTTTGGGCAGCTGAGCCATTCTCCATGCTGGACTGATCCTGTGGCTCCCTCTCAGCCCTTACATCCGTTTACATTCAGCATGATTTACAGCAGCCATAAGGCTACTTGCACCCAGAGCAGAGAAACAGATCTGGAGCAAGTAAAGTCTGATGAAAGGAATAGCATGATGAGCTTTAAAGCTTCAAGCTGCTTCCTGTACTGTTCAACCTGGCCTCAGTTCCCTGCATCTCAATATATTTTAATATAAATTCAAGGATTTAAAACACTGCTGAAAGAGTAAATTGAAGTGATAAATAAAAATAATGTGTGGAAAGGGGGATTGTCTCACCCATTACTGACATGTGGGACCACTTGACCTGAAGGGAGGGTGTTCTGCCTCAGAGAGCTGTTCTTCCTTAAGCCAGCAAGTCTCATTGTACTAATCCAAGCCAAGTCCTCATTTTTAGTGCTTTCAAGTGCAGGCTTCAGTAACAGCTGTTTGAATTAAAGAAAGAACACTATGCTTTTCCTTTCTATCTGCATAAAAAGTAATTCTTCACAAACTGTGATTGCAGTTTATTAGCTCAAAATGTTTATGAAAAACCGCAACAGCAAAAAAGCCAAGAAAATTCAGGTATGGAGGAGGTAAGGAGTTTGTTGTTGCTTGTTTCCTGTTAGCTGTTCTGCATGTGAACATGGTTTCTCCCTGATTCACATCAAGGATATACATTAAGAAATGTACAATTTAATAGGTTGTATTCAACATTATTCCTTATTAAATAAACCCAAGATCTTAATGTTTGATGAAAATTGTGTTTTCTTTATGTTGTGCTTACTAGCACAGTTAAAGGATTTAGACAGAAAAGGCTATACACTAAGCATATAATCTGGATTTCTGACATGTTTACTCCCCTTTCCTGCTTTTTCTCTTCTTAACGATGTGGCAGAAATGTGGAAATATATCCTGAAGTCTTTAGTCAATTTTAGCTTAGTCTTCAGAGCGCTTTCCTCATCACTGGGTAGATAGCTACTATATTTCTTTGAATGAATCTTTAAGGTGCAAAAAGTCAAATAGGTCAATCATAGAATCGTTTAGGTTGGAAAAGACCTCTAAGATCATCAAGTCCAACCATTAACCTAGCACTGCCAAGTCCACCACTAAACCATGTCCCTAAGCACCACCATGCTGACTGGGCCTTATCACCTGGTTGTCCTGTATATGTCTGTGGTGATGGCACTCAAGACGATCTGCTCCATAACCTTCCCCGCACCGAGGCCAAAAGGAGAGGCCTGTAATTCCCCGGATCCTCCTTCCGGCCTTTCTGGTAGATGGGTGTCACATTTGCTAACCTCCAGTCAACCGGGACCTCAACCAAAACAATGTTTTGTTATATCTCTGGAATTTTCCATATGTTGATGTTTAAAAATATTGTGAATGTTTAGGAAAAGTTTTAAGAATAAATATTAATTAGATATTAATGTGCAGAGTTTATTCCTGTAAAATAACTTATTATTGTTATAGCAATAGCATTATAATAGTAGTAATATAGTAGTAGCAGTACTACAGTAACAGAAAGGAGAAATACCGTCTTATGGTTCCGCTGGCATTATCAATCAAGTGAAATTCATGACGGTGCTTTATGATGTAAAAAAAAGCCACAGAAAAATGTCTTCAGCATATCAGAAGGCAACTTAATATTTATTAAGTTTCATTTTCACTGACTTTTTTTTTTTTTTAAATACTGTCCAACAGGCCCATTAAAACCCCTTGCTTCAAATTCTGGCCCAGTTCAAGTTAAAGGGAATGTTATCATTGGCTTCCAAGAGGCCAGGATTTTGCAAGAAAAATTATTCACAAAAGCATTCCGATCTGAATGCTAAACATGCTTATGGTTATTCTAGGCATTAACATTTTAAGATTCTTTTTCCTAGTAAAGTACTAGTTAATTACTTCCCTGACAAGTCTTTTGATGATCAGATAATGGTGATATGTCTGGTTCCAACTGATGCAATAAGACATTGTCAGTCTCCATTATAAAGGTCTGGGGTTTGTGGTTTGTTTGGGTTTTTTTTTTTCCCCATTTCCCTTCCTCAGTGTGCAGTCAGGTGACAGAACATACTCGGCTGGTGAAAGTATGTATTTTCCTGGCTCATCTAAACAGCATTGCTATTAGCATAATGGGGCTGGCCCAGTGCTTTGGAATAAGAATGAGCTATGTCTCGTTTCTGAAAGCATGCAAGAAAAGTACTAATAATGCCCTGCAGAAACACATAATGTGATTTTTATGAATCACACCTAGCAACTTATTGTGACTTTGTACCAGATGGATTTCTGATGAGGTTTCAGCTAATTTAGGAGCCTCTCTACACTAAGAGATGTCCATTTAAAGACTGATGAAAAATACATGGGATGATCAAGTGCCAGGTGATACCAACAACACTTGTACTTTGTTGAGTATTTCAGAAGACCCAAGAGCATGACTTTTACAGCAAGTGGATCTCTTCTGCTCAAGGAATTTTACACTACCTTTCTGTTTTACAAGCTTCCGTGCTGGTTGCATGGGTAATCACTGAGAAGTTCCTAAAGTGTTCCCCTAGAAGTGTCTGCTGTCCTCCCCACAGAAGAATAAAATCTCTTCAGTAAAGGGACTCGGTACAGAGTTACACATGGATAGATAAGCAACATCGTGTTTATTCCAAGAAATATTGATGCAATATGATAAAATCAAATAAGTCATCCTTTTCAGGTTACTGTTCTTTCAAAGCACAGGACCAAAAACCAGCTTTACATAATTTAAAAATTACTGCATGCTCACAGGGTTTTCACACAGGGTTTTCACACAGATTTTTCAAGAGCATTTACCAGTTTCTAACTGAAGCTAATTTAGCAGCTTTTTTGTCTTCTTGCCTCACACCATAAAAAATAACTTCTATTTTTAACTCTGGATAATTTCTTTTCTAGTCTGATATTTCACATACACTCCTATTTTAATCCTATTACTCTGATACTTTCTAAATTACTATTAAATCCCAATATGCAATTCATATACTTCTAAGTAAATTACTTGCCTTAAAAATACAAATTTCCCTTGGTGTTTCAACACAGGAGCATCTCAGATGTATAAAGATGACAAAGAACTCCAGTGCCCAAATTACCAGACTACGGGTGATATGCACAGCATTAAAAGCATAGCATTTGTAGTTATATTTTATTCTGAAAAGAGCAATAAAAAGTGGCTGGCATCATCAAGCCTGAGAGTTATTGTGGGCATGAAGCGAGTTTTGAAACCTCGAGATAACGGGTAACCACAATTCCATTAAAATAGGGAATTGAGTCAAAGATGTTCCCATTACTACTGTGCTGATACAACAAAATGAAATATGGAGCTATTTCCACACATCTCTGCCATGATGAATGACAATATAAATGTAGATGTACCCAGAAAAACACAAAGCATTTGAGTTTTATGCCAGATAGAAGTTATGGGAAAACTCTGATTCTTTTAGATCAGAAGTTTAAAAAATAAGAAAGGAGGAAATAAATATTCACCAGAATGTTCTTAATACATAATAGACTCCAAGGGATGGTAGGTTGAAGCTGAAGAAATGCATTGTTCTACAAAGACTCAAAATACAGGTACAGAAGTCTGGGGGAAATTACTGTCATTGACTTACCTACATCACCAGTTGGTGTCATTACTTAATCATTTCACTTCCCAACTGGAATTGGTTTAACATTCTCTATATACTAAATAATGCCCTATTAAAACTTAGATATTACAGTTATTCAGGGGAATGGTTATGCAGATTAATGTTGATTGGTTTAAGAACAGGAAAAATAGCACAAAACCTCAAGTTAATTTAAAGTTAAACCTGCAAAATTGAGCTCTCCAGGGAAAATGAGCTTTTAAAGAAAGAGGTTTCTCCTCAGGCATTAGCTTGGCCATATTGCAAACAATATCATATATTAAGATTGCATTTATGATATTAAAAAAATCTAATGCAATTTGAATTTAATTGGAAACATAAGGAAGAAAAGCCGTTGCATTACTACTCATTGATTCATTGATGGTAATGCCTGAAGAAACCATTCCGATCATTTGCACTAACATCATAGGACTCAGAACTGTGCTCAATAATTTCTGCATCAAGTTCGCAATTTATAATTGAGTATTATAGGTCTTATTCTGTATAAATCTATGTTATTTTGTGTCTTCTAAAAGGACCTCTAACGTTCTCAAATGATGAAGCTACATTCCAAATTATTAATGTGATCCTATTATTATTATTAATGCAGTACTCAGAGGCCCGGGCTGAACACATAGCTTGACTATGCTCGGCACAGTGCAAGTATGCTCCAAAAAACAAATCTCTTTTTCAAAGAGAAGATTGGCATCAAGTGGCAGACAAAAGAGAGGCATATGAATTGCCTGAAGGTCAGAGGCAGAACTGGAAATAGGGAGTTCTGCTTTTGTGTCCCAGCTACAGAATTACACTTCCATGAAGCAGAGTCATCTTCTTTCAAATGTTACCCAGTTTCTTTTCAATTTATTGACTGTTCAGTGCTTTTTTCCATGCACTGAATGTTTATTGTTAATTTTTCTCTCTCCACAAAATTATGTTGTTGTGGTTCTGTTTTAAAAAAGAACAACAAAAATATCAAAAATCTGCAGATTATGGGCAGTCTTAGCAATCTGAAATGGCAGGTTGGACAAACGTTAACCTCGGAGGTATATTTACCGGAGGCCCAATGTCCCCTATTAATATTGTGAGCTCTGTATCAATGATGACGGAGAAGTGCAATGTGCCAGTTTTTTGCCTCCATGAGATCTGTGGCTGCATCATGACTTGGAAGTAGTTGACAGCTTAGCTATACTGGTTCTCTTCCTGCCCCCAGTGTCATTGCCGTGCCTATTCCACATTTTTCAACGAGACATTCAAAAACTTGCATATCATACCTCCATTCATATACCAGTCACACTGAGCCAGCCTGTAACAGTTCTCTCAACAAGAAATAGTTCAGCCTAAATTGTTTTTCTATAACAAAAAAAATCATTAATAAGTCATTATATACACTGTGCAAGAAAGAAAGGGAGAGAAGAATAATCACATTTGTTTCAATTATTCATATTTGTATGACATGAAAAGATTGTGCACTGCTGAAACGTAATAAGGTTTGACAAAAGACAGCCTAGTGCATAGGCAGCAGGTTTCCAGTAAGGAAAGTACGTCCAGGTCTCCCTGTTGGTTACACGCACAAGTTATGGCAGTTCATGTTGGTGTATCTATACGACGACTACCATTGTGCGTGGTATGTGTACGTCTGTGTGATTCCCCCCTGGAGCCATGTGTTTGGAGACACGTGAGAACTCTCAAAATCAGCAACTCTACACACATCCTTGGGGGCAGGGGGGCTTTTATTGTAATCCAGCCTACACTAAATAGCAAGCCTTTTTTTTTTTTTTTTTTTTGGTAGAGAGATTTGTAGTTCTGCAGGTTTGGGTGATTTTTTGTTTGCTTGGTTGTTTTTGTTTTTTCTAATTTTATTTGGTTTATTCCTGTGGAAAACAATGACCACATAATTTTGCCAAAAAAAAAAAAAGGCAAGTGCTGAAGTGTGTTACGCTGGAACAAAGGTGAACAAAATAAGCCTAAAATTGCAGCAGAAGTCTGTATTGTGATGTTTCTAAGGGGCAGCATATAAGAAGCTACTGTAATCGGCTGAAATAATTATTTTAATGAAGATTTAAATTAATAATCACATATGAATACAGAATGAACTTTTCATATTTCAAACTATTAAATATGTGACCACGGCAGAGTAAAACTAGGCAATATGTCACACTGAATTATTTTGTTATAATTATATGATAAGAAAAGAGAACATAAGATAAATATATTATTACCTAAAATAGACACAATGAATATTTAAGGCACATGTAAATTAATTTTAAAGGCCCAGAGGCTAGTAAGTAAGTAAAAGAATTTGCATTAATTGTGTATTTTGTCAAAACCAGACCACAAAAAAAAAAAAAAAAGCTATGAAGAATTCAAGGCAAATCAATCATGTGGTTCAGAATTAAGGAGACATGGGGTGTGGGAGCACGTCACATATTTGTGTATATATTTGTATATGTATATCTACACTCACACATATCTCTGTGTGTGTGTGTGTGTGTTTGTGTGTGGGCACACTTTATAGATGAGTGAAGTAGGTTTTCTTCTTAGCACGCAACCCATGTGTGCAAAGAGTGGTCAATTCAGATACAAGAAGTTTCATTTCTGTATAATACGTACACAAAAAAATTGGTAATTTCTTCAATTTCTAGCACAGTGAAATTCTGAGCCTGGAACTTCCACAGTACCTAAATTCAGATGGAAAATGGATGTTCAGTTTTGGGATAAAGTCAAGGCTGTTGAATTCAGTGGGCCCAAGACTTCACAACGTGTTTTCAGGTCTACCTCAGGCTGGTATTTTATAGTAGTTAATGTCTGAGATGATTGAATTGAAAAGCAATTCTACTTTAACACAATAATTCATGTGGGATTTTATACATATCCATTTTTAACAAACAGAAAACAATAACTTAGTATCTTATTATTATGTAAAGCGTAGCATGTATTAGGAGAGGAACTAAACTGATTTTCAACACTTCAGATGGGAAAAAGTACGACTATTAGCAAGGGATTTCAGAACTTTCCCATTACGTTCCATTATAATCCAGTTAAACTCAGTGCAAACAAATGAACTGACCTTTATGGCAACTGACTATGAACAGCATATGTTCCTTAACTCTTTAGAGTATTGGCAGTTTTTACTTTGATTTGCCTTCCAATTAAATGTAAGAAACTTACATTTTCTCCCTCTCTGGTTCTGCCTCTGCTTCCCTGTGACATAGTGAACGTAATGAAAACGGAGTTTGTGTGGTCCCTTGCTTTCCTCATCTGTGGAGAGTGAATGCGTATTGATCAGTGACCGCAGCTGCAGAGGAAATGGACTGGGTCTCCAGGAAGTGTAAATCAGGTGTAAATCAATTTAAGTCAATAAAGCTGTGACAATTTATACCAGCTGAAAAACATTACTGTATTTTTTAAAAGTTATTACAAAGAAATCAGAAGTTATTTCTAAAAAAAAAAAAAATGGATAAACAATAATTACGGTGTGCTCAGAACCTAATTCACATCAAAATCTGGCTTGCAAATTAACTAATTAATGGTTTTCTTTGATATTGCAGTGGTTTAGGATATACTAGCTCCTTTCCTGTCAGTGCTTATCCAAAATCACCAGGCAGGCTACAAGAGAACCTCAGAATGTAATGATTCAAGAGTACATATATATAGGGTTTTTTCTAAATAATTTATATTTATTTTATAGTGAAAATGTAATTTTCTGGCATTTAGAATATTTAAAACGTTCTCTAGAGTACAAAGTCTGATTTTGCTGATATCACAAAGCAGAAAGGAATATGAAAATAAAGTTAAGGGGAGGTTTGAGGATATAATGCCCCTAATCTACCTGAAAATTATGTTGACATCATGTTCCCCATTAATAAACATAAGACAAAAACATATTGCTTTGTATTGAAATACTACCTCTAAAATTGCTTGTTGATGTAGTACCAAAGAAAATGTGGATTTTCCTCTTCCTTTTTCTAGTTTTAGAGACTGAAGTCTCTTCCAGGTAACCACAACTACTTTAACAATGGTGGTCTTTATTCTGTATCACTATAAATCAATAACACTTTTCATAATGAACAGTGCATTTCAGCTAAGTTTTTCATTATAAAACTGATGAAAGTATGCGTTACTGAGAAAGCGAGAACATAATAAAATACTTTTCAAAAGTGAAACCCTACAAATTTTCTTCTGGGCAGGTATATAAAGGATTGTCAGAATGTCAGAATTCTTAGCTGTAGGCAAAACAAGTAGCTCGTTCTGTTTTAACAGTAGTGATATACACTGCTCAGGCGATCAATTATAATTGACATTTTGTTAGAATAGGAGTATCCATAGCATAGAGGATGAGCACTTTCCATTGTCAGTTGCTAATCAATTCCTTCTGTAAACCTAACTCAGATATTGTATTTCTGTTCTAACTTCCTTTTAGATGCACACAGCTAACTATAATTAGAATGAAGCAGCAATCCTAATTATTGCCTCCCATTATTAATGCAGTGGAGTTACCTGGTTTGCTTTCAAGTCAGTGGCCGTGCTCTCAATGGTGTGATGAAAGTGTAGACTTTTACGAGTACATAAAAACTTTCAGAATTTGACTGTGTAATGACACAATGCAGTTTCTATAAAATGACAAAAAATCAAGGTTTTTCAGCTATGATTCAGATCAGTAGTGTCAGTCTGAACAAGCCACACAGAGAAAAATATTCAAACTTAAATGTCAATGAAGTAATTCTGGCCACTGCTGTAACTTTCTGTTAGGTACTTTGGTGCCTGCATTTAGACATTCAAGTTTGAAAATGTTGTCTTTAACCTCCAGCTATTGTAAATTCATATTTCAGCTGAGTTTCATTCCACAGAAGTAAACAGAAATGTTTCTGTTGACATAAGGACATTAAGAGCAGTCCATATATAAGATAGAGTTCATAATAGTTTTTTTTATTTTTTGTTTCAAATTCTTCCAATTAATAATAATACTAGAATAGGAAGAATAGCATTGTTCCTGTCCTTCAAAACAAGATATGAACTGACAGAGAAATCCAAAAGAAGCATAACAGATCTATTAATAATAAAATTTTGGCACTTTGAATCTTGACTCTGGTCGTAATGAACTTAATCAAGCTCTGCCTTAAAACAAATGACAAGTTTTGCCCACGTTGTTTTGATGAGTATCTGTCATGGTTTAACCCCAGCCAGCAACTAAGCCCCACACAGCCACTCACTCAATCCCCCCCTGTGGGATGGGGGAGAGAATCAGAAAAGGAAACGTGAGAAAACTCGTGGGTTGAGATAAAGACAGTTCAATAAGTAAACCAAAAGCCACCCATTCCAGCAAAGCAAAACAAGGAATTCATTCACTACTTCCCATCGGCAGGCAGGTGTTCAGCCATCTCCAGGAAAGCAGGGCTCCACCATGTGTAATGGTTACTTGGGAAGACAAACACCATCACTCTGAATGTCCCCCCCCCTTCATTCTCCTTCCCCCAGCTTTATATGCTAAGCATGACGTCACATGGTATGGAATTCCCCATTGGTCAGTTGGGTCAGCTGTCCCACCTGTGTCCCCTCCCAGCTTCTTGTTCGCCCCTAGCCTCCTTGCTGGTGGGGTGGTGTGAGAAGCAGAAAAGGCCTTAACTCTGTGTAAGCACTGATCAACAGTAACTAAAACGTCCCTGTGTTATCAACAGTTTCCAGCACAAATCCAAAACATAGCCCCATACTAGCTACTATGAAGAAAATGAACTCTATCTCAGACAAAACCGGCACAGTATCCTAATGGAACACAGCTCCAGCATGTTATGCCATCTCTGGTAGCTGGCTTCTTCCAGCCTGCAGAAACTTGTTTTGTCTATTTGTTCACCACAGAACAGCCTCTTCTCCCTGACCGGTGTTGACCTCCTTTATGCTGGCTCAAGTTTCATTTTGCTCCTTTCTTTGCCTCCCATGAGATCAGCTTTCCTTCTTTTATTATTGCCATAACCATTTTCTGAAACTCTTTTATTTTGAGTTTTCTTGAATATGAATCTTCAAAATATGCACAAAATTGCTGATGAAGTCTTAGCAGATTTTTGCACGAGGCAGGATGCTTGTTGTGTTGGAAACACGAACAGGATGCATCATAGGATTCCATTTGTCTGTTTCACCTCTGGACCATATGGATGGTTTTGCTTCAACATATTGAAATGAAACACTTAACTCTAGAAAAACAAAATTTCAGCATGAAAACAAAAATGAAATTATTCGTTGATACAGAAATAGTAAAATAAGATATTTTGATTGACAAAATTATATTTTTGCAGAAAAAAGTCAATATTTTTAGTCTGTTCTATACAGAAAGATCATATATGTGACATCATTACCTTCTCAAGTCACAGAATAACACTTCTCATTAAGCTCACTCTAAAAACTGCAATTCCTTTTCAATGATTGGTTTCCCATAGTAATCAGCCAACAAAATAGAGTTTTAAAATAAAATAATACAGATTATTCTTTTCTACAAGTCACAATTTCTGTCATCAAAAGCCAGCAGTAGTTGTGTCCTACAGGTGGATGGTGTAGCATGGCTGGAAGGTGAACATACTTTAGTGAACAACACAAAAGAAAGGAACCATTTCTCAGACCAATTTGTTAGCTGCCCTTCCCTTCCATGAAAAGGAAGACCTACCCTGCAAAGCTGCACAACTGCGAAGCCTCTGGTCCATGAGGAGTAGTTTGATATGAGATGGAACCTAAACCATTTGCCCAAGAAGAAGGTGCTCTGGTCATTTAAAACTGACAACAAATGAAAAAGAAGAAGGTGGTAACAACATCAACTCTTCCTAGTAATAAAAAAGTCTAATACAGTAGAGGTGAATAAACTCCACATTCTTATCTCTGACTCTTTTGTTTGATCTTTTGAACAGATTGTGTTGAACACATTCTAATAGCCAAATTCCAAAGATGGAGAAGGCATGGGTCGCAGTGGCGAAATCCTTGAGGAAAGGCTGCAATTTCTTGCATTGCCTACCAAACATTTCACTTGAAGCAACTGAAAGTTTCATTTGTAACTAGGCTTATTTACAAATATTGTTATGTGCAATTAAGAGTTTGATCTTTTGAACAGATTGTGTTGAACACATTCTAATAGCCAAATTCCAAAGATGGAGAAGGCATGGGTCGCAGTGGCGAAATCCTTGAGGAAAGGCTGCAATTTCTTGCATTGCCTACCAAACATTTCACTTGAAGCAACTGAAAGTTTCATTTGTAACTAGGCTTATTTACAAATATTGTTATGTGCAATTAAGAGTG
>NW_009190942.1:20251-30572 GCF_000690835.1 Fulmarus glacialis | reverse complement strand
CTTTCCCAGGTTTCACAAATCCAGCATACTTATTTTCAACTCTTCTCAAGACAAACCATCAGCCAGCTCACTCATATATATGGTCTATTTAATATAAAACACCGTGATGTGTGTTTGACTCTTGAAACATAAAGCTGTGTGTCATCAGCACACTAAAATCCTTTCAACCCACAAGCAGTAACATTCCTCGTTGCTTTATATACCTCCCTGAATAAAGGTCTGATGGATTAGATTCTCAGCATGCATCAGCAACATGCCTGTGAGGACAGAAAGTTGTTTGGTATTGCTTTTTCCGTCTTCTAGAAAACAGTGAGTCTGGATTTGAGACGGAAGTCTGTGTAGCATGAAGGTAATTGGAAGTAGTAAGTAAAGATTGCTGCATGATTAAAATATTCAGTGAATGTGTTTATTTTTAGTCCTGAACACCTAGGCTGTGACCAGAGTAGTAAATTAAACATGCTTGGGATCATTTTCTGTCACTGAAGCCAGCCGGCATGGAATGGCCCCTGTCTATACTACTAAATTCTCTTTCCTCACCATAACTGCCTTTTAGGCCTGTGCTCATTTCCCAGCCATGCCCAGGATTTGTCTGGAGAGTGTTAGCTGGCCCAGGACAGGACCATGCAAAAGATTTTTCCAACAATTTAACAGTATAGACAATCAAGTTCCAACGTCCTGGAACTATTCACTTTCTTAGCATTTTAACATATTCATTTGATTTTATTGTATATGTTTAGTCTAAAGGGTCAAATTCTCTGTTCTATTGCTGCTCTGCATAGGAGCTGAGAACAGGAGCTAACAATTTTTCTTTTTTTTTTTTTTTTTCAGATCAGGAAGCAAATTTGGTTTGTTTTTCCAGTTTTTGTTAGCGTGACCAAGGAATGGTGACAGAAACACAGGGATTTAACCTTCTTCCTTCAGACTCAAGTGAAAATAAGGACACGCAAAACTTATTGGCCAGACCAAAAGTTGATATAGCTCAGTATCCTCCCTCTGACAGTGACTAATAGCTGATACCTATGGAACAGTATAAGAAACAAATAGTGATGGTTATTTATGATACACATTGTAATATTCTGCTGCAAAAAAGTCAGATATGGTGCGGGGAGTAAAGAGGTTGTTCCCCGAATAGTACAATTAAGGAAACTTGATTTTTGTTATGAACGTTGTACAACATGCCCTTATTTATAATATCCCAAGCTATGGAAGAGCTAAGACCCTCTCATATAGAAGTTATATACGTTTCCCAGATTCCTCAGAGCATTTTCCTGTGATGTGCTTTGTCTCTTTCTAAGCTATGTGTTTACCAGCTGCGTGGTACATGGTCAGCAAGCTTTGCAGAGATAGATGTTGTGTCTTCTGTCAATGAGGATACTAATTTCTTCTTTTCAGTACTGATTTTTACTAAACTTTTAATTTGCTTGACACCTCTGTTGAATTATTGTGATTTAACCCTAAATTCAAAAGGTCCTGGAAGGAGATTAACTGGCAGAGGAACAGATGGACTGCAATTCAGACAAAAATTATCATCTTAAAAAAAGTTAATTAAATATTACTAGCAAGTTTACTATTTAGATATAGTCATCATCCTTTTCCTTTATACACATGCATCCAGAAATATTGTTTTATAGGTGCTTCTATTTACATACAATCCATTAGGTGTAGTATGTCAAATGAGGATTCTTCATAGATTTAAAAATAACATGTATGACTTCAAGCCAATAAATAGTCAATTTAACATAAACCTAAAATAGTAAGAGGAGACAGCTATTATTTTCACTGTGACAGGTTGAAAGCTGAGTTAGTAGGCTGCCGTGCTTGTATTTGGGAGAGGCAGTAATAGGGTCATGTATGTCCTGTCAAATAAGTCTTCTTGCAGTTGCAATTGATATTGCGAGCAATCTCAGTAAATGAAAGCAACCGTCATCCCCCTGATACCCACTCCAATATTGTTGAAGTGAATAGGAAGACTCCTACTGACTTCAAAACTCTCTGAGTTTTGGCATATTTTCAAAGCTGTTGTTCTTCAAGTAATGAAGTTGTAGGATCAAGCTAGCTCTTACCTCTACTCAGGCGTTACCTCCAAGTCCTGCTCCCTCAGTGGGTTTCCTAGTCACACCTCGCCTGGTGTGAGAATGAGACCTCAGTGGAAACCCTCCTTCTACATACTTCCTTTGGAAGGAAATATGAATGCAGAGGCTGGGAGGATACTGTGGTGTGCTCTAATAAGTCTGGATGACCAGAGGATAAGGACTGGCAAATTCACTGCAGAAAGCAGAGAAGTGCTGCCAGCTGCTGTAGACACAGCCTGGGCATGCACTTACACCTTGTTTACTCTTTGAAGCACAGCCTTGACTGTTGCGCTGAGAAAGACTCCAAAGGATCCACTCATTAAAAATACCATTTACATTACCTGCTTATTGTTTTTCCAAGCAATTCTATGTCCATATGCAGCTAATACATTAGAGCATCTAATTCTTATTCACCACACCACAGCTGACTAATTTAAATGTATATTAACTCAACATCTACACTTACTCTTTTATTTCTAAAACCAAAATAACCAAAATACCTGATGCACAATCTGCAAATTCAAACCTAATAAACTATCATATTTTTCCCAGCTAATAAAACAGTGCTATGGTGTCTATGGGTTTACCATACAAAAATAGAGAATCTTTGACTCTAACATTGACTTGGTCGCAGTTCATTCATTAGGCAAATTTCTCAGGCTTAATTTTTCCCTGGCTGCATTTCTGTAGAGCTAAACACCTTAATTTAGTCAACACCATGGATTTTTGGGGGAGGGGATTACACTAAAGAAAAGAAACTATTCATACTCACATGGGAAAACACTATAAAAGACCGCCAACTTTGTATTCCTTCAGAGAAATACATTATTGTCCTGGTTTCGGCTGGGATAAAGTTAATTTTCTTCCTAGTAGCTGCTATAGTGCTGTATTTTGGATTTAGGATGAGAATAATGTTGATAACACAATGATGTTTTAGTTGTTGCTGAGCAGTGCTTACACTAAGTCAAGAACTTTTCAGCTTCTCATACTGCCCTGCCAGCAAGGAGGCTGGAGGTGCACAAAAAGCTGGGAGGGGACACAGCCAGGACAGCTGACCCAAACTGGCCAAAGGGATATTCCATACTGCATGACATCATGCTGAACAAAAAACTTGGAGGGAGTTGGCTGGGCATAGTTGCTGCTCGGGAATTGGCTGGGCATTGGTCAACAGATGGTGAGCAATTGCATTGTGCATCACTTGTTTTGTATATTCTTTTATCATTATTATTATCTTCCCTTCCTTTTCTGTCCTATTGTCTTTATCTCAACCCATGAGTTTTACCTTTTTTCCGTTTCTCTCCCCAATCCCACTGTGGGGGGGAGTGAGCAAGCAGCTGTGTGGTGCTTAGTTGCCGGCTGGGGTTAAGCCACAACACACAAAACGTAAGACTTTATAAGACAAGGCATTACAAGCATGGATACATGAGACTGAAAATGCTTAGTAGAAATTCTTTGCGCACTACAAAATTTTTACGTTAGCTGCACAACGATTTTTTTCCATCCTGACACACTTGCTTTAATAGACTGCACAGTTCCCACCTCATTTACTTATCCACTCAACTGAAGTGAAGAAGAAAAATAATTTAAAGGCCAGTAAATTTTGAAAATATGCTTTATTGAATTTATTGCTGTTTTAAATAGAAAGAAATTAAAGAAGCAATACGTATCCTGGTTGGATTTCTATTCACCATTACAGCTTGCATATGGGTACAGGCAGAACTTTTCCTGTCAGAGGTGTTATCACGAGGACGCTAGATTGCCTCTTTTTCAGTCCTCATGGAAATAAATCATCAGAACCAGGTACCACTACTTTACTGCTCAGTGTGTCCTGAGAAGCAGATGCAGTAAATTCTACTTCTGTGACCTTTTCAGTATTCTGTGTTTTGACTGAGTGTCCGTTCTAGTCACAGGTTGCTGAGGTTACAAACAGAAGAGGATAGGCATGGCAAGCGAATCAAATTACAGAATACTAAAAAGGTCAGAGTAGTACCATTTATATTACCCTTCACAGAACAGATGAGGCAGAAAAAGTTATACCTCTGTCTCACGACAAAAATTGTAATGATTCAGTAAACAGCAACAGTGACAAATTCACATTTGTGCAAAATAGTTGCACTATAAAGAAATAGCTATAATATCCAATGTTCACATCTGGGACTGTGATTCTGTTATACTTAAAAATGAAGTATTTTGGAAGTTCTGTTGTTTCGCAATAGCATCATTAATTTCAGAAATAAATTTGAATAAAATCCTTCTGAGACAAACTACAAAATTACATTCAGCTAAAACCAGTAAATTGGCATGTCTATGTCCATGACTTTCTCCAACTGTATTTTATACACATTGCAGTAGTATGAACTATTTTTCATAAAAGATTCCTTTTTTTTTAGTTGAAATTCTCAGATGGCCAATGATCCTCCTTAGAATTTCAAAAAATCACTGCAAACCCTAAACTTTTCTAGTATACTGTTGGATTAATATCTATCAGTACAGGTAACTAGGATTTCGCATCCAGTTGATGAGTCCTTAATCCTACTTGCAGTCCTGTACATCAACCCAATTTTGGAACCAGTTTCCAAAACATTTATATAGTCCATTGTTATTTCTAAAGTATTTTCAAAATTCTCTAACAGATGCAATGATGTGGGAGGTTTCTTACATTTGCTGTGTGACATATTTACCCATCAATCATTTTCTTTCTTTTTTTTACAATAGCTAATATCATAGGAGCAAAACCAGACTTCCAAATCTTTTTGGTGAAAAAAATTGATTGGAAGATTTTTCTTTTTATCAAAAGGGCAACCATGTAATCTGAGTAGAGCAGCTGCTGGCACTAAATTCTTTGTAGTCTAATAAAAATGGTGATCGGACAGCTGTGGAACTGAAGTCTGTTATGACTGGCAACAAACCAGTTCTCAGCAGCACAGATCTAGCTATCATGCTGGAAGCAGATTTTTCATTGAGAGCGTATAGCTCATAGTAATGCAGAACATCCACTTGGTATTTGGTACAATTTGTTCTCTACTACACAAAGATCTTCTAGGTCAAGCTATCTAATTCTTCAGAACAACTAGATACCGATCTCTGACCCATCATCTTATTTCCCATATCTACATTGCTTGTTGGCTTTTGATACTACATCTGGGACAATGGTTTCCTAACAGGAAGGGAACTTATTTAGGCCAGTTTTCTCCTGTTTTTTATTTAATATATTTCCTGTTTACCATCTAATGTCTTGGAAGAAGCTTTTAAGTTAAGTATGAAAAAAAAAAGTGTGCTCTCACTGTGACATGCTTTTTGAACATCAGTTGTAAAGGTTTAATAGATTTAACACCCAGGTGATCTTATTTATAAGATTACACTTCCAATTGCAGTAGTGATTAGCATCCAAATAGTCTCTTTCCAGGAAAATAAATTGTTCTTAAACATTCTCAGGAGTTTACTCATCCACTTATACCTAGTCAGCATAATTCTACATCCGCCTAAACGATCAACAAGGTTAACTTAAAAAGTAGTTCTCTATATTAAGCAGTTCACTGCTTGACATAGTAAATATACATAGGTCAACAGAAAAAAAGATTTCCTCTTGTTTTTGGTTATTGTTATTTAACATTTATATCCACCACTTCTTTTCAACCAGTGAGTCTCAGCACTCAGGGGGTTTAGAAAAAAGCAATCAGGAGGATGCCAAGAGGTTGAGAACATTGTTATAATCCATGACAAAGAAAAATCTCACACCACAGCTCCACACATAGTCTCATCCTTCAAGGTCAAATATTCTCTGCCATAAACAAATTATAAAGGCTTCTTAACAATTCCATTTTTGTCCATAGTTTTATTTTAGAAGTAAGAATATCAGGAACATTTTATTTATTTATTTTTCATTTTGAATTGAGAAGATATCACTTTACTTAAGCATCAGCTTATCTACAGCTCTACACTGTCACCAGGTTGCTCTGGGCATACCCACAGGGTGAGATGGTCCTGGAAAAAGTTTCAGTCTTCTGAAAGTTAAACCTTTACGAACACATTGTCCACTCTTTCTCAGTAATGCTCACAAATGTTTTGTCTATCTATATCAACACTGTTTACTTTTCCCTTTTTTCACCCTTCTTATGCAGTCCCCAGTTATGGTTGGAATATCTCACATGTAGTGAACAGATTTCGTTTTTTCTTGAGTGATAATTAGCTCATCTTTTTCTTCAGGCTAGATAACCATCTCTTTCCTCGTTCCTAGGTTCATATTACTTCTAATAAATAAATTCTAGTAACTTCTTTCCCATCATATGTTTTTCACTTTGTTTTCTAACCATAATGAACACATACTTTTCAGTCTGTATTACTTTATAACTGTATACAGGGAAAATTTATTTAAGAGGAGAAACAAAAAAGAATTTTCCTGTACAAGATCTTCCATACTATGTGATTTATAAACCTGTCCCATAGCAACTGACATCAAGATTTGTCAGAGCCAAATGAATCACAGCTACATGTACCAAATCTTCCTTCGATCTTACTCTGAATTTTCAAAGAAATAAGCAAAGTAATGTACATATATTGGCACATTCCTAACATACAAATACAAATATCCAAAGTGAATAACTGGATAGTTGCATATGCAGTTCATGACGTACCACGTGGAGCTGCATAAATAAGCAGTTTGCTTGCACCTCGGTTTGGAAATCTAGTCACATACCTTGACAAATACTGATTAAATATCACAATGTTTTTTTTTTGTTTCTGAAGATACTAAAGATCAATTTTACCTGCATTAGTTGGTTTAAAGATGATTAGAGAAAAAAGACCTTTAAAAAAAAAAAAAAAATTTCTTCGGACTATTTACCCCTGTGTATGTATGTGGGTGTATTTGACATCTGTGTGCTGAAATACAGATTCTGAAGAGCGATTTATAAGATGGCAATTCCACTCTCCCACTGCGCAGGAGATCATCACTACTGGAAACACATAATCACCAGTAAATATGAAGTTCATAACCTGCACAAATAAAAACTAAAAAAAAAAAGGTAATTATAGCAATTTTGTTCTGCACCCTCATCACCCAGTTACTTTTTCACCCCTGTTTTGCTTTTTACCTTCATCAGTGACAATTACACTTTCTGCAGCAAATCTGCTTGGCTATCTATTTTCCACAGAGTGTGTGGGATATGAATCTAACCAGAGCTGGCAATATGTAAACATTCCCTCTCACTTTTTAAAGTGTCAAGAGCAGGTGGTACTGCTATCTGTGTTTTATTCAGAAATTCCTGGTTTCTGAATAAAAGTTTACAGTGTTTGCAAATCCTTCCAATCTGGCAATACAGCTACAGCATTATCTAGCATGACAGGGTAAAGAAAACTGGTACCAGCCTGCAACAGTAGGAGAGGGCCTGCACCTTCAGTCAAATCCCCAAAATAGTCTTAGGAGACTAGCATAGGGCCCTGTGCACAGGTATTTCTTAGAAACTGTTTTGCATAGCTGGGGTCTCACGTTGGCTTTAATGGCAGGTGTTGGGGATGTGGGAGGCACAAGGAGTCTGTGCAAGCATGGGCTGACAGGTTATCTGACATCCTCATTCTCATTAACCCATCCCTGTGCAGAGTTCATCTGCTGTGACTGAGCAGGGAAATGCCAGTTCACTTCTCAGCCTGCCAGGGCAGATGAAGGTCTATGTACCACATCCAACCCAACCCTGCAGAGCATAGCATGATGTGGAAGAGTATGGCCCTAGTGGGAGACTTCTCCTTTCTACAATATTTACGTGCCTCTGCCAGATGTGTGCTTAAAGCTGCAACCTGATATGGGCAAGACAGGTGGCAACTTGGTCACTGCTCCACATCATCTCTTTTGCAGCCAACCTTGCCTGTTGTTTTTGTTCACCTGCCCTTTTATGCACTCCTACCTGTTTGCATGCTTTACTCACTGCTTGTCTTGTCCTTCGGGCCCCGATTTGGACAGGCATCTCTGCATGAGCTTAAGGAAGATGTTCAGGAAAAAAAGCTTAACACGGCAATCAAGCACTGTGGACGAATTGAGCAACCTTTCTTGAAATGGGATTTTAGCTTGTGGGGACTCTCTCAGTCAGGCTGGGATTTCTCAGAGGAGATCAGGACCCATCTCCAACAGAGGGTCAGTAAAAACTGGACACTCCTTTTTCTTGGCCTCCTTTAAAAAGTGCCTTCAGTAAGGACTTTGCACGGCATCCCATGTAGCAGCAGGCCAATCTCAACATTGAGGTCAGCAGAGGCCAACACTGGGGGGGTAAAAAAAAAACCAAACAATGTTTGAAACCATGCATAGGTTCAGAGTGGAAACACAGAAACAAGTTATCTAAATGTTGACTGTACCTGACTTTTCAAATGCCACAGTCCAGCAGTTTTAGCATTCATAAAACAAAGCTAATCTGGGGAGATGATATTTTCTCTTGATTATCATGCAATCCTCTTAAACTCAAATCCCCTTTCAGGTAAAATGTCACTGGAAGTAATTTCATTATAGCAAGAATTATAGCTTCCACAGAAAGTTTCTGATTTTAGACAAAATAGTTTTAATAAAACTAAACTAATGCTGAGGTCACAGCAAGTAAATACCTATGCTGGCATGGAAGCAAGGGGAAATAGATGAACATGATCCATAAACACTGATGTGACAATTAGACTGTGCAAGAAAACTAAGGTCAGAAACCAACACCTGGCTCTTCTGGTCAACACCTCATGTATACTTGAAACTCCCACTGAGTTCAGCTGGAATTAGGACGTTGCAGATTTCTCTGGATTCACCACCCCACACCAAGCGCCTGCACCTCTGGGCTATATTTCTACATCCCAATTCCCTTTTCCAGCAGGTAGGAAGGCTAGTATACACCCTGATACAAATGCCATCTCCAGACATACACCCATGATTTCACATGGCCAACCTCTCAAATCACTACCAGAAGAGGAGACATTTTAGAGCAAATGTCACTGTGGTCCTATGTTCCTCGCAGTGATGACATGTCTTGACTAATGTGCAGTCTTTGCAAACAAATACCAGTCTTCCAGTTCTGGAGAAGCAGAGATATAGAGATTTGGGAATTACAGGTTGGGGACCTGAAGCTGCCAATGAAATCACGCGAAACTCCTGCAGGGATGTAAAGTAATCAGTGTGCTCAGTATTCAGAAAACAGAGCATGTTCTTCTCCATTTACCCAGTCTCAAAGCAGGTAGGCCATTCTTGCCCCGCATTAGGGTACTTCTCCCTCCCTCCCTCCAATAATCCCTGGAGAGATGTAAGACTTACTCCTACTAAAGAATGCATATGGAAAGCCAAAGTATTAATTTGCCAGAGAAATACAAACCAATATTTTATTTAGTTGAAAGATTCAATTGAGGTGGGTTTTTTAAGATGACGTTGTTCGTATGTTTGTATGAGATTTAGAGACTTTGACATCCATGCTGCCCTGTTATACTATCCTTATATTTAAGACTCTTGTTAAAATCCAGTGAAGCTGGAAATTGAGAGAAATAAAAGAAAATGACAACATACTGTACAATTCCTTACTGATTTCAGAGGCCATTTGAAGTTATGTTGTGCAGTTTATATGTATATTTAAAAGCTCCAAAGTCATTTCTTAAAATAAAATATGCAGTAAAAGGGGGAAAAAAGGAAGAGAAGATACAGCTTTTCAAGGCTTCTAGTTTATACACTCACATAAGTTTATCCTTTTAAGGAAAACATAACAAGTTATTCTCCTGTCTGACATTTTAGTATTCTCATTTCTGTAAATGAAAAGTACTGGTGTTCCTAATGTTTTGTCTTTGCTGTTTTCCCTATACTCTTGACATTCAGTATTTAATTCCTTTAGCATTCTCTCCAGTCTTGCTTGTGACCATTGTCTAACAGGATGAATTATAGACTTTCATTACTATTGGGTAAGAACAGTGCATCGCTGTGCAGTTGCAATGCCAGACTATGGTCTTTCTGGCCGACTTAAAGCCTTTTTGTCATATTCCTCTTTTTACCTCATTAGGAATACTCCTCTGGTACACCAATTTTAGCCATGCTGGCCAGCCTTCTAGGAAGAGCCATTCCCTCGTTCCTGGGCACTCATTAGTAAATGTTTGGAAATAGCAGCTGGGCAAGACCAGTTTGTGTCTATATGGCAGTTTTCCCACATGTTGTATAAGGAAGCGTGAAAGAAAACCTCTCTAGCTTCTGCTTTCTCTTTGCTTGTATCCCAGCCTTTGCTTTTTCTCTCTTTTATTTTTGTTCT
>NW_009190942.1:0-20241 GCF_000690835.1 Fulmarus glacialis | reverse complement strand
TTTCCCTTTTTAAAAATTTATATTCTTCCCTCTTTTCTCTCCATTTCATTCTTCGTATTTTAATTCCTCCTTCCCCACTTCTTTCCTGGCACTTTTCCTACTTCTTCTGTTCTTTCTACCTATCAGTTTTTCTTCCTAATCTCTTTTATTTCATTTAACATGCCTTTTTAAAGCATTATTTTTACATTTTGATGAGAAGTTCTTTCACAGTGTTAAGTGATCCTGTAAAATAGTGCTGTGGAGTTTCATGGTATCTATGCCATGGGTTCCAATTTAAATTTGCTCCTCCTACAACTTAAAAAAAAAAAAAATTACTTTTGCATTTGTCAGTTTTTAATTAATTATTTCTTAAGCATAATGCCAATAGGAAATACTGTCATAGAGAATTCTGACTTCCTAAAGAACATGGACGATGAAATTTAAAAAAAATCCCTTCAGATTTTATCTGGTCTCCTATACCAGCTACTAATTTTTTTTTCCACAAGGATCAAACTCTCACCCCTTTGATTCTTAATAAGGCATCAGGATGTTAACTTGTCTGAGACCTTGATCTCTTCACAGCTGTATCTAAATTGGAGTAAGCTTTTTGCAAGATGTAGGGTTTTTTTTTTCCCCCCACAAACCACAGGACCCAGTAATTTGTTTGCAGTTGTATAAACATAAATAAGGATTTCATAAACATTAAGTGACCTTCTCTTTTACTGTGTCATATCAGACTCTGTAAGCAAGTGCTTTAGTCCTTTAAGATTTGGTAACAAAATATCACCCTGAAATTGGTATTCCAAAATGCTTGCATTTCTGATCTATGGGAAATTCATTACTAGCACACTGTTATTTTTCATCCAATTTCAATATACTGTAGAAAGCTTTTACAAAGTAAACCACAACACACATAAAAGGAGATAGGGCTGCAGTAATGATTAAAAAAAATGACTGGAGCATGGACAGTGTGGAAACTTTCCATCCTTCTTGAATGTCAGCCATGTGCTGAAGTCATGTCCAGTACCACAACAATATTACAGCAGTCTACACAAGGTGTTACCTTTACCTAACAATGTAAAATGTCATGGAGCACGACAGATCAGAAAAAGTTGCAGACTGTCTAGGTGCAGCCTGTAATGGTTGTGAAGATAAATCTGGGTGGCTTTGTAAATAGGAAAATAAAAAGAGCCAGTTCCACTCCTTCCCCTTAAAAATAACGTGGGGTCATTTGCAGGAAAAGGTCAACTACAGTACAGGTAATCCCTGATTCTACAGAATCTAATTTAAAAAGAAGTAAAACCAAGAAAACCCCTTTGCCTACAACCATATTGAGAGTAGGTCATGTGTACTGAATATTCTTTCTCTTTTGTGTTAATGTAATTGTGTTTTTCCTGCATGAAATCAAAGTTACATGGAGATCAAAAGCCAGTTCAAGTATTGGCTATATCATACAAAATAATATAGCTTGCATACACTAATGTAAAAGACAAAACTTGTGCTTTAAAACATGGCATGCTGAAATAGAAAGGGGCTAATCCACTCCCTGTTTTCCACTGATATATGCTGTGAGCAGGGGTTGTGCAAATTTATGTCCCCTTGCCACATTTTGTTTCCGTAAAATCTGACAGCAAAAGCTTAGTCATAAGGGCCAAAGAACCCTGCGTTGGCTCTATTGGCAACAGGGAGCTTGCACCGAGGAAGAATTTGTTCCTTGAAGTTAATAAGAGCTACACACACATATCAAAGACAAACCCCCTTAAGCATACTGCTAAGGCAGAAGTGTGCTCAACTGTAATGGCATTATAAAGCTAAGCCATAAAAGCAGTCACCCCACTGACTAACATGAAATATTAGGTTGGTGGGATAAATCACATCTTATGCTTAATTCACTGGTAAATTGCATTAGAGGTGTACAGTGTGGGAGCAGAGAATGCACACTGAGTAAAAAGCCTTGTTCTGTCACTTAATTTCCTGGAATACTGAAAACAGTTCTTTGAAATTTGCTGGTGTGTGAAATCCTCATACCTACATGGTACTATGGCCTATTACAAAAAGAGCACCTCATTATCACATCACAAAGTATCTTACAGCAGAAGAAAACCATCATCCTCTCGCCTTTCACACAGCCACCCCATTTGTTTAGACATATTCAATGCCAACATTTCTGAGTCAATGTCTGGAAATGTTTCTAAATGAATGACCACCAATTTTGCACAAAGGGCTCTGAGGGGGCAGCCACGCTGGGATAAAACAAAGTGTTTTGAACAGCGTTCAGAAATCTGTCAAGCCAACGTGTTCAGTTAAACCAAGGTCAGTTGTTTCTCTTCACCTCCTCCCCCCACCGTTTTTTTCCCCCCCTTCCATTATTTTATCATCTCTCACTGATAAGGTCTGACTATCCTGGCAAGGGTTCAGAAACCAAAACTGAGGGCCCCACCATGTCTGCTGCTGGAGTGACAGTAGCTCTATTCCAGCTCTAAATGGCTTTCAATTCTACTAGTGTTGAAAGTCCATGTTGTCTGTAACTTTGTCATCTAATGGGTATTTTATCTGGAGTTGTTCTAAGAATAGCAAAAAGTGAGTCATGTACGAGGCAGAGCAGGTCCCAAAATGTGAATTGTAAACCCCACAGCTTAAGAATATAAGCAGGAAGACAGGAGAGATAACCCTGTGACCCTGAAGATCACCAGCATACATATCAAAAAGCAAACGGTGACATTAAAATTCCAGGCTCCCAGTTTCCATGTGGTTTAAATACCTTATATGTCGTCTTTTTTAATTCTGTGTTTGCTGTTTCTCCAACTCTTTGTTTTTCTGCTTCTTCCAGTAAGTACCAGGACCAGAATCAACAGCATAGGATACTTCAACTTCTGCTCTGTAAATTTCATGCTCTGTATAGGACAATGACTAAAGCTGACAAATGTTTTCTAAGTTGTCACATACAATCACCCAGCTTCAAACACCGATTTTGGTTTTTTTCTAAGGACTGTGGCAACAGATGTTAATGTGGTATAAATGAACACATCAATTTTCTCACACCTGTGATGACAAGTGTTAGGGAAGTTTATTTGTGTTCGACATGCTACCTGACCTCTACTTGTCGCTCTCTATTACATCAAGTTACTGTACTTCTATATCAAGGTTTCTAGATCCTATTATAGTGTAACATATGGCATATTTCTTCAGAAAGATTAAAAATCTCTCTTTCATGTTTAGCTTTATCTTAAAACAATACTATAAATTCTGTCTTTCACTAGCACTTAAGAATACTTTCTTTCAAGGGCAAGAAGAGTGTAAACAACCAACTGGCTTACCTTAAATATCATTTGCATAAAATTTATTTTAAAGCAAAGACCCAATTAATGCTGTTGAAACATCAACTTCACAACTAGAAGACTAGTTAAGTCAGGCAACAGTGCTTAAATTGACTATTGCGGATTTAACACACTGATTTCTAAGCATACTAGCACAACTTCAGCACTGATTTATAACAAACCTTCCTGTTGTTTGCTACATCACCATTGCAGAAGCTCAACTGATCAGAACAGTGATGTTTAGTGGAATAAATATCATATTTCATTACGGTGGGTTTGTTGGGTTTTTCCCCCCAATGCTTTCTTTACTGACCTGCTCCTGGCAATTGGAGTCTCTTTACAGGGGTGATGCTTTCTGTGTATCGCTTGATAAACCTTCTAACACAGACAGTGCACTTGTGGAGATGGTTCACAGCTTCAGCTTGTTGGGCTTGATGGGCAAATGGCTCAGAACCTCTTCATATTTCCCAAAAGTTAAAGCACAGCAGCACTAAGAGGTTAATTAAGAAGAGCAAAATGACAGCTGAGAAACTAGAATAGTATTTTAAAAGTTGCCACTGAAATTTTGAAAACTTTACTTATTAGAGGATCATAATAAACTGTAATCTCAGTTGCAGAGTCTCTATTTCAAAAGAAATTACTAATGTATCAAAAACACAGCAGGTTAGAAGGAGCACTAGCACAGATAAGGGAGTGTTCTCTCTTGGGGCTTAAAAACAGGGAATTTTAAAGCACTATGTACGTTTTCCTTCCTCTCTTTCAGGAAATGTTCACTTTTTTTTTTTTATTCATTTCAAATTTCCTTTTGTCTGCGAACTGCTGTCACTAGTGATGCCAGAAACAACAACTCCAGCTATGCACACATGGATCAGAAGAAGTGTTCAACTGCCTAGGAGACATTTAGGGTCCACTTTGCTGTGGGTCATATGCAACCACGTGGGAACGAGTACTGTGCATTTTGTGTATTCAGAAGGGACTTTGGGGGGCATAATTACTGCTGCTAATTTTGAAAGTTGGAAAACAATAGCAATAGAGGGAAGCACTTAAGCACAACAACATGCAGTCTGTGTTTGATGCTGTGTTTATCCAGCAGTGTAAGTTAGTAGCTCAGGTACAAGTAACAGCATTTTGTTAGCACAAAGTTTTTTCAGTGAATAGCTACTGGAGATTTACATGGCTGTGGCCACCCACATGTAGCTGTAGGATTTTATGGTTATACTTCTACTGCTACCTAAGCTAGTTAATTTAAACTATCTCAGGTATGTCTGTATTTGAATAGATAAAATTTACAGTCATGGTGATATAAAAGCATACCATGCAGCACATATGTGACCAATATTAGTGCCTCCCAGTTGCCAGCATGTGTTTTTCCTCATAATTCTTTGTGAAACAGGGAAATACACTTCTTGTATGACTGACTCAGAGAAGCTTGCCCACATGGGTAATGTATTGCAGAGAAAAGTATGAAAGCAGATTTGGTGACTGGAAACCTTAAACACTGCATTGTTACACCTCTCCATCATCTACATTTTGAGAGTCTGTGCCATATTTTTAGAAAGATGGATTACTAAATACGCACATACACCATTTGTGTACTTGTTTTTCTTCCGCTTCTCTCTGCCTCAAACGGTTCTTGGGTCTATGGGACCATTTCAATCACATTCAATCATAAAAGTCTCTAAGACAGTAAGTTTCTGCAGGGTTTTTGAAACCCAAGGTAAGGTAGAGAAGAGATGGTGGGCAGTGTAACTCATCAGTACAGCAGCAGCAGTTTGGCCAGTCAGTATGTGTGTACAGGCCAGCTAATCAGCTCCTGTGTCGCTCCAAACCAGTCTTAGCATTTGAGGTCTCCTTACCGATATGTGCCATGTGGAAGGAGAAGAACTGGGTTACTATGTGGCTTGACTCAGTTAGATGCAGAAATCCACTATATACGCTGCTGGAAGACAGACTTTTTAAAGAATGAGCCAGCAAAGTGTATGCATCAGGACTGCATAATTCAGTGGCTCTCTTAGGAATAAATAATGAAGATATACTCAAGAATAAATGCCAGCCAGCAAATCATTGTTGGGTTTTTGAAAGATACTGATCTCAGCATGCCTTCCATGCATGAAGCGGCTCTGTTGATCCACTGCAATACAACTGCATGATTTTATCTTGTGCACATTTTTGAAAGTGCATGTTACTCTGAACTCTGCTTTATACAGTTGTAACATCATTTTGAGACCAGATTGACTGACAGGACTTCCTAAGTTTATAAGACACAAACCATATTTTGTTTTGGTTACGTCCCATGGTTTCGAGCCCCTCAGTACAATCAGAAACCGTGCCTATACAGAGCCGAATACAATGGTCATTTCTACACTCAGAAGCCTCCACACTGTTGTTGCGGTTAGCGTTATCAAAGAGCGCAGGACACAGTGGGCAATTAACAGCTCCAATTCTCCACTACTGGGGCAATTATCCTGGGAGCTAAGAAAAGCCTGTCAAAGACACTGCAGTACATATAAAATTACTTAGGAAAAAGTTTATTCCCAGACTGTGGATGAATGTCTTAGTATCCCAAATAACTATCTTTTTTTTTTTTTTTTTCAGTTTACTTTTCTGGTACTCTAAAACCAATATGCTGTTTGGAGGAAAAAAAAGGAATAGTAATATAAAATAGAGTTCTATTACAGGGTCTCCCACTGAGCCTGTCACCTTGGTCGCCTAACATCTCCTTGAAGTACATCAGGTAATTGGACTGGTAGTCTTAATTCTATGTCTCTCCTTTGAGATTCTTTTAAATGTTAGGTAGGTGGTTTACTTTTCCTCTGCTGAATCTGTTGTTTGTAGCTAGCTTCGTCTGTCGTCTGTTTGGAGGTTTTTGCCTTCTGCTTAGTTTTGCATCTAAATTTCACTTCTAATTTATTTCTATATAGCTCTAGCTCCCCAGTGCTGCCTGAGGACATAAAAAGATGATACAGTGCCATTAGTGTATTAATGTACAATAATACTGAGCTTACGGTATCAAAGTAATCCTCATTGATTGGTGTCTCCAAAGACATGAGACAGAGAATAACAATATTAAGCAGTACAGTTTGCCTCCAGCAGGAGCTTTAGCCGTTATCACACTGCCAGGGACCACCTCAGTAGCTGTATTTTGGAGACCAAGGGACATCAGTAGCCTCCTTATTCAGAGAAAAGTTGCTTGCTTTTTTTCTATGCCTACATAGATGTTCCCCATGATGACAGCCCATTACATTAAAACAATTGACTGCCTATGGCTAGGGTTTGTTTGGTTTTTTTTTTTCCTCACGTGTTTATTCATTTATATCGTTCTTGTCTAGATACTATTTATGTTTTCCCTTTATGCCTCCCTTTTATCCTTCTTTTAGCCCACAAGAAATCCCTTTAATAACAAGTGCATTAAAAGGCAGCAGTATCAATCTGTCCTGGTTTTTGCCGGGATAGAGTTAATTTTCTTCCTAGTAGCTGGTATAGTGCTGTGGTTTAGATTTAGTATGAGAAGAATGTTGATAACACACTGATGTTTTAGTTGTTGCTAAGTAGCATTTATGTAGTTAAGGACTTTTCAGCTTCCCATGCTCTTCCAGGTGCACAAGAAGCTGGGAGGGCCCATAGCCAGGACAGGTGACCCAAACTGGCTAACAGGGTATTCCATACCATATGCCATCATGCTCATTTTATAAGCTGGGGGGAGCTGGCCAGGAGGCAGCGATCGCTGCTTGGGGACTGGCTGGGCGTCGGTCGGCGGGTGGTAAGCAATTGCATTGTGCTTCACTCATTTTGTATATTCTACTATTATTACTATTATTATTATTATTTTCCTTTCCTTTTCTGTTCAATTAAACTGTCTTTATCTCAATCCAGAAATTTTACTTTTTTTTCTGATTCTCTCCCCCATCCCACTGAGGGGGGGTGGGGAATGAGTGAGTGGCTGTGTGGTGTTTGGCTGCCTGCCAGCTTAAACCACAACAAGTATCTGCAATTTCTTGGTCATCTACAGATTCTGATCACAGATGCAAAACTAACCACAAAAAAAAACCCCAAACAAGTCCCATTCTTTCCCCTCCTTTATAGGGTGTGGAATTGAAAGAAATATTTACACATTGAAAGAAATGCAACTTATACATTTTTACAGGCAAAGGAGACAATAGAACCTATACAATTCTAGAGAAAGGAGACAACTTTAGTCTCCAGAGCAGCACCATGTCAGGAGCAAATCTCTAGAGAAACTAGTCAACAACAATTTGTACATCACATAAGGGAGCAGCAGGACCAGCTGCGCCGCGGGGTCCAGGGAGCTGAGGCCAGGGGTGACAACATGGCTGGCATGGCAGTGCCTTCACCCATGCAGGAAGCAGCCCTATGGTACACCCCAGCAGCAAAAGAGCAGAGCAGGCCCAGTGATGGTACCAGGGTCAGCCACAGCCCAGTGATTGCTGGGTAAGTCCACAGGGATGAGGAAGGTCTGAGGTCAAGCCAGAAAGTCAAGTCAGAAGGTAAGGATCAACAATGTATTGGCAAGCGTAACTACAGCACAGCTCTGGCAGGGACCAAGGGGAGGACCTGCATGTAAATGCAGCTCTCAAGCAAAGCGGGGGTGATGGGGACCAGCAAGGCTTCTCCCAGCTCACCTTGCAGAGACCTCTCATGACTACCTGATCCCACAACAACTATGCCCAGTCATAGCTGCTACAACACACTAATATCTCCCCATTCACAGCTTTCATTTTGGTACCTATCAATGAGTTAATTTGTAAACTACTAAATATAGACTGAGTATAGACTATATTATTTGACACAATGAAAGCTTTTAAATCAAAATGGAATGTAATATTAAATCAGATGCATTTAACAACATGACTGTCTATAACAACCAGACTTATAATCCGGAAAGGGATTTGTCTGCAAACCATACATTCCTTGAAACCATGTTGACTGGCATTAAAATTACATTTTTAACTTCTAATAATTTTATGTTAGAGTCCTTAATTTAGACTTCCACTATTTTGCACAATTTTCATTATTCTTCCGTTACTGACGTCAATATACAGAGCTCTGGGTCATGCCTTTTGCCAATCTAATGTTAGAATTATGTTGACAGTCCTCTAATCTCTTGAAATTCTAACAGTTTTCCAGGATTTTTGAAAATCAACACCAGAGCATGAAGGTAGCAGTAGAGAGAACTGTGCAGAAGCCATCTAGTTTTCTGGCAAGAGTGTAAGAACTCCTAAACCAGTTAATTTTCCCCACACAGAGTGTACAGGAATATGTTCCCACATCACACCATCTCCTGCAGCCAGTAGGCTTTAATCTTTTTAGCATTCTTCCCTCCATCCACAGTTTTCTCCACAGATAAGGGATGACTTACCAGTTTCTTCTATGGAGCCAATTTCTGGTGTTGACTTTCAGCTCCTGCCTTTTAGTCTGCATTTTAGGAAGTTATTACTTGTCAATTTGACATTCAGTCCATTGCAGAAGGGGTCCTTTCCACAGGATCCCTAAAAGGATGATCATGACTAGCAGAGTTAGTTCTTCTTCCTTGGGATATTATATTTTGAGAGGTTTCCTTCACCATCTTTCTCTTCATGCATATTTACTCACCTGTCTCTGTATGAGTGCCAGGACTTTATGATTCACAGGGCAAATTCAGTGTATTACAGCCTCTACACACAACCAATACTCTATCCAATACTCAAAACTCTTAGCATCCTTGTCCTATACATTCTTTTAAGAATCACCAGCATCAAAGGATCCTTTGTTTCCTCTTTTTCTCACAGCCTATCTTGAAGCACGTTTTGTGCTTCAGTAGCCTGCAGCCTCTTTCTTTTTTCAGATCTACTGGAAAGAAACTAGCATACTTCTGCTGTTACAAAGGTCTTTCCTTTCTCCTTTCAAGCTTTCAGAATTTCAGCTGGCTTCTAGAGCTTCACATGGCTATCATTAGGTTTGCTAGGCCAGATGACAATTGTATGTGTCTGTCTTCTCTAGACTTTTCTCCATGACAAGTGAGCAGCCCTTCAAAAACTTGAAAAAAGCCCTGCTCTGACAAAGGAGAAGGGAATACAGCTTACTGCTATTTTCCTTCGCCTGGCCTTGTTTGGCGGTGCTCTAAAAGCCAACATCTGTTATCTCAGGTCATTTCATAACCTTGATGTCCTGATTATTTCTGGGACAGAACTTTTATCCTGTTGCTCCACCCCCAATGCTGTCAAGTGATGTACGTGTTTGCCTCATGCCTGAATTGGTGGTGGATGGTTCATCTTTTATCTTCTGTGGGATTCATCTTTTACCTCCAGCCATTCCAAATGATTTGTCTTCATAACTGAAGGGCTGAGAGGTGATTCAGAACTGACAGGTAGCTGGGTTTCCCAGTGAAGGAGCTGCTCTTACTTCAGTCTGATTCTATCCCTTCAGACTGTGAGCTTGAGATGTAACTATGTAAGAGACAAAAGCGTTTATTGATTAAGCAACACACTACTGAGAAGCAAATAAACCAACTCTAAAATCAATAGCCTAATTAACTAATAAACACATTGCTATTGTTAAATTACAGTTAGTAATTTTGCATACTATAACACAGAATTTTAAATCTAAGAATTATTATTAAAAGCTATTAATCACAACTACTCCTGAATTACAAACTCATCAACCTTCCCTCCCACACCTCCTAGTATTGGGTTCAAGTCTATCCATCTTTACTCACCCCTTCCACTCCAAGTTGCTTGGGCATAAGCCTGATGGAGTGAGTGGTCCAAGGGGTTTTCTCTTTGGTTTCTCAGTGGTCTTGGGTCCACAACTCCATTCCCAGCCATAAGTGACGGCAATCATACTGGCTAAAGATTCAGCCTCCTTTGTTCTTTACAGGATTTTTTTATCTTGTTTCCCATTTCTTCAATTTATGGACTCACCTTTTTGCCTCCTCCACACCTTCATTTCTATGTCCAAACTCCTCCCAAACAATCCCCTAATTGTTTTTTTCCTCATTAGTTCCAATTCTGCTACACCTGTACTTGAATTTGGTGTTTCTAATGTTGCTCCTCAAGCAATACTGGCCTTGCATGGTATCACTAGCATGATTATCTAGGTATGGGTGGTCTTACAAGACTCCACACCCCAAAATTCCCCTACAGCTACCTTGTCCATGCTGGTGACGAATTTTTTACCCTGTATACCCTCTAAGGCAAATGACTCGGCTTTAGCCTTTATTCCTCTACCTAGTTCCAGCTGAGAACAACCAGTTTCTTCTCTTCTGTGCAATAGTCTGCACAGCAGAGAAATAGAGTAGAATGTTTTTCACACTCTCCTTTTGTGCTCACACAACATCCTTTCCCTTGAATTGCTTTAATGACTCTCCTGGTTCCCTGCAGAGGCCTTAGCTAGCTATGATGCCTGGTGGTCCACAGAGTCCTCTTGCTCACAGCAGTGCTGAGCCACCGCCCCAGATTTCCAGTAACCACAGCAACTCACACAATGATCATCCCGAAAAATTCTGCTTTGCCATCTTAACCATTACAACCTCAGGAATATTGTCTCAGTGTCCTCCCTATATAGAGACCTTGAGTACCTGTTCAAATCACTGCACATGTGAAGTCTACCAAGTGCCCCTCATTGCCTCCAGAGGAACCATTGTCATCTTTGGGATTTCAGCAGCTGTCCTTTGCTGCTGCTCAACAAATTTGATCTGATTCTGTGATAGAAGTTTGAACTTCTCGGCCATGTTTAAGGTGTGGAGGGGAAGTGGCTAATGGGATCAAATGGCTTTCATTTTTTTTATCAGTCAGCTAGTCTCAGATGTCTCAAGAGCAGTCTTACCTGAAAGTTTCTTGGTTCCTTCACTAATCTCAGCCTTTATTTGCTGCTGTAGGGAAGGTGCCAATTTAAAGCAATCCACCTACCTGTTGCCCCAGGCAACCCTTACCAGCCTCTCCTAAGGCGATTTGTATTTACATTTTCCTTCTCATTCATATTGTCCAGAAAAGTTGTTTCCTTCCCACTTCCCTCCAAGCATTTCTGTCCTCTGGAGGTGGGTCCCTCTACAGCTGCTCCCTAACTGCTGCCTCAACCATGCAGCTTTGCTGGTCCATGTAGCTTATAACCACATGAGACAAGTCAGTTATGAAATTTACTTGCAGAGAACTTCACCTCATCAAAAAAATATGAAATGACAAACCTAAAAATGGCTATGACAGGTTCACTGATAATTGATATTAATGTCTTGGCGCTGAAGTATTCACTTCTTTTCAGGTACCTCCCCTAGTTTTCTGATAGCATTTTATAGAAGCAAAATGTAAGCACACTCACATGACTACCAGAAAACAGACAAATAGAGACAAGCAAGAGGGATTTTTGGAAGTCTAAGCCCTGGAGACAGAAGATGCCATTACAGAATCTGTTAAATAACGTCCCATCTAAATTGCACTGAACCATGAACAGCTTTAATAATCTAAAATGCTCCCATTTCATGGCATGAGCTGGAGCTATCCACTTACTTCACAGAAAATAATGTGGAGTCTTCTCAGGTCACTGAGGTTTACTAGGGACACTGGCAGGAGAATATTGTCCATATATTCTTATCTTTCTGCATATCGATTTATCTATCTTTAGAAGCTGATTACCAAACTATTAGTTGAAACCTATTCAGGGCAAAACTACTATGGCTGATGGCATAAAATGACTAAAAGAAATGACAGGAATGATACCAATTTCCTTGTCTGAAGTACCTCAGGGAACTAACTATATTATGTGTTGGTAGCACCTGTGGTCACAACTACCCTTCACATGCATCTTTCAAAATGGCTTCCACTAGAATTAAGAGCAAGAAGAAGTTCTTTTGGGGATTTATTGATGCTTCTCAGTTGACCCAGTTCCTATTTTTTCACACAATCATATCACATAATAACTTTTTAACTTATTTAAAAACAGTTAGGTTTCCTGACCTTATCAATTCTATGGAGAGCTGGATTTGGACCATCACTACTCCTTATGGCACAGGTTGTCTTCTAATTTTTCCTTCCAAGTCTACCCAGCTGAGAAGGTTACCCTGTGCAAAACAGCATTTTGTCAACATGGCATAGAGATGCTGATAAAAATTGTGCGAGCTGAATTAGTTTTAGTAAGGAGTGCCTGCATTCTTTCATACAAGGAACAGTATTGACAATCAGCTCTAGCAGTGCTAATGCAAGCAATTCTCACATTGCTGCCAGTGGAATTTTGACTGCATGATGAGGTGGGTTAATAAATAAATGTTGTTGGAATTAAACTTGCATAACACTAATCAAATGTTTAAATGGGTGCTAATGGCAAGAGACATTAACAGTCTGGGATTATAAAAAAGAAGACAATATAGGATCTTACATAAATCAGTAAATTGTTCAAAAATACAAAGGAACAAACCTAAACAAAACAATAGATTACTGTACAATACTGTATATCATTACACTTCTCCATAAGTGTTCACAAACTTGAACAATGAACAATTTCCATAATAAGACATATGTTGTGTGAATCAATAACTTATGTGAAATCTTCCCCTTTGCTCTGTAATAATATTTGATGTCCATGGAGATCTTACCAAAATCAGCATGCCATTTTACACCAGATGCTCAGACATGGATGCATGTAGAACTGGAAATAATAGGCCTACCAGGCCAATGGCACCTTGATGTGTCCCCATGTAGCAGAAACAAGTAACATGTGTTTTTGGAATCGGACTATGAGAGTTCATTCAGAGCTACATACAGGAACTAAAGTGAATTTGATGGAAATTGTCCAAGCAAAAAAAGGGTATAGAAACTGCAACAAATTTACATTCTTACTTCTCTGGAGGAAAGAGAGGAACACGAGAAGAATGAAAAAGCAGGTTTTTCCAGTATGTTTTATTTCTGAATGTTTACACAAATCCGAACAAAAGTAATTTTTTCCTAGAGGGATGATTTCCTGTGTGATCACTAATCCTCTGTGCTGATTTACAGGACAGAACGTGTCAATCCAATCAGCAAGTCACTTTTGTGCGTGTGTGCTGTACAAGCTGTCTGTGAAGTGCTGCCTGTGCCACTGGATTTAAAAAGCAGAGCAGCTTCAGGAGTTTTTATCTCTGCATGACTGCTGGCTAGGGATTTGAACAGAAAAGAAAACTGCAAGAGGAAATTGGTTTGGACAAGAAGAGCTTCTGTACATAATTCTTATTAATTTGAAGATAAAATGCAGTCTCTTAGAAACAAAAAAAAGATACTGTGTGATGGCTTACTCAATATGGTTATTGCTACAGCATTCAGCCCCATTTTCGAAGGATTAGAACTGACTGCCCAGCACTGCCTGTTTACTGGGAAGAGAATTACTGGAATTCTTCCTCTTGGAGATGAAATGCGTAAAGAACAAAAGGAATCAGAGAAGAGTGAAGCTCTCTCTTTCCCAATATGCAGAAGAGATGCATGGCAGCTCCAAGGGTGGAAGGGTGACTCCTTTTTTGACTTTGTTGAATTTTTAGTTTGCCTTTGAATGGGGTTTTGGTCAGGAAAGCTAAACTTGATACTGAAGGAAAGACAGTACAAGGTGTTGTTATTTGCGTTTAGTATGGGACACATGATTTGGCTTGAGCATAAATACCTGCTAAAACAACCAAAATAAAATTTGTACTCTGGGGCAGTGTTCAAAGATTTTGTCCTCTTCCTCTTCTCAGCTGATAAACAACAGCACACATTTGCCTCCGTATCTCAATGAAAACAGGTTTCTGAACTCATGGTAGAGAAAAGTCTCATTGCCAATTTCTGGCGCAGAAGAAAGCAAGAAAGCTTTATATGTCTTAGACTTTGGGACAACATCTTTGTACCATTTATGTATATTTACTCTTAATTTCTTTGGCCCAGCTCATCAATATCTTCTGCAGGTGTCCGGGTGAGAATAGTTTCCAAACAGTAGCAGAAAATTTGATTCTATAATTTAATTTTACAAGTGGTATTCTTCTCTTAAAAGTGACAATTTCCTTTCTCATTCTTTTATTTTGCTTTTTCTTCCTCAGTAATTTAAAGCATTTTTATGAGTATCAAAACTTAGCACAATGTTCATATGTGCGTCATTTGCCTGGTCATAAAGATATTTGGTTCGGAATAAAATATTGCCTCCCACTTAGTATACTGTTCATCTTATTATCTGATGGGTGATTCACTGTCGCCAAGTGCAATTAACTACTAGTCAAATGTAAAGATCATAAAAAGAAGAATGGAAGCATAACTGTAGGTCACAATACAGAAAAACAATAAGAATCCCATTTTTGGACCTGGCAGGTACCTAACTTTAAATGTGCATGGCTTCACAACCGGGAAAGCTGTGCAGTCTAGTCCTATTTAGTACAAAAATTTAATTATCTTTATAGTATTTTCTGAAGATTTTGCAAAAGAAAAATCTTCCAGAACAGTAATTTAGATGAAATTACTTACAAAATGAAAGAACAAAAAAGAAATGTTGTCTTAAGATGTCATTTAAGAGATATATAAGCCTGAAAGGTGCAGAAATAGCTAAATAGTCTCAACCATCTGGCAAGCATCATATAGATCACTTGAAATTTGGGGCATAGCTGGGTGCAGCTTCTCAGCATAAATGATATGGGTTCTTTTAATTATAGTCAGCTTACTGTGTTGTCTACAGAACTTCTACTTTTAAAATACAATTCTACTCACTCAGAGGAAATTGCTCAGGAAAATTATTAAATATATAGTAACTATACAGACCTACTGATCCTGATAAGTCATGTGACCTGATAAGAATACAACCTAATAACCACAGATAATAAAAGAAATCTTAGGTACAAATTATCTTTAAAATTGTTTATGCAGTTTTAAGTTATTTTTATCTAATGTAACTAGAGGGACTATGTGAGTCAGCTAAGATTGCTACATTAGCAATATTTTAAATTTTGCCGCCGTTTAATGTTTTTATCTTTTTCACAATAAATATGTTTGATGTTGACCTAAAATCTCATGAGTGATAGTAAGCAAATTTGAAGATGACCAAAAAATGTTCAGAAGGAAAAAGAATCAATAGTTCCTGCAAAGAAACACACCATAAACTGACACAAACTGTTTGATTAAGAAAATGATGTAAAAATACCATGCAAAATAAGCAAAAAGTGCTTATATAAAGCACATTAAGAATTAAAACTCCTTTTTTTAATAAAGCTTAAATTCTGCAAAATTTTGATGTACAAGGAGATAGCATCTTGTCACTGTAGATATATTTGCTTAGAGTGCAAGTATAAACTGTGTAAAACAAAAAAGAACCACTGCTCTTAGAAAGACATGTAATTCAGCTCTCAAGTTCTGCAAGACATCAGACAGCAGCAAGCCACAGCCTCATCCATGCTTTGTATGTCTGCTTTTGGAGCAAGACCAATAAATAATTTGGGGAAAGACTCATAACCCTGTATTTCTCTCTGGTTATTCCTCTATCAAGTACCTTTGGAACTATTTTTTCTTGATTACTTCTAGGAGGTTGATGGACCATTTTACTAGCTAAGGCAGTCCAAATAGTATTCAAATGTTTCTGTCAGATTCTTCAAGTTTTCTCTAGGACATACTTTATTAAATTATTGATGATACAAAGGTTCAGAGTAATAAAAATGCTTCAGAAATGTTTCCCTACTTTTATTACTTGGAAAGAAGCAGATCAATCATTCCTGAGCTTCAAAGCTTTCTCTCTCTCTCTTTTTTTTTTTTTTTTTTTTTTTTTAACCCTAGCTCTCCCTGCACTAATGTTAGGACTAACTTTACTTATACATACCAGCTTTTACCTAAAACAGCATGGTCTTCATAAGAACTCTGTGAACTCTTGTCCATACAGACTTAAAATGTCAAAGCTTGGAAGAAGATTCAGAAAAATGCCCTGTGCCTAAGAATATGCTCCTTGGATTACCAAACAAATCCAAGACCTGAACCTAAGCTCACTAGTATGTTTCCAGTTACTTTCACCCACAGCAACTCATATACACAGTTATATTAACATGTACTGACTGTGACAGAACAGGTGTATCAGCCATTTTGTATAACAATATGTACACAAGGGAAAGGTTCTCTCAGAACAGAATATGATTACATACAAGCTATCTCCTGGCTGCATAAGCCATGTAGTAAAATTAAGGGTTTAACATTCAAAATAATTATCTCTATTTCTTAGCACAGTATAAACTTTAAAATAGATTATCATTAGTAGGGTAAGCTGCAGAGGTATAATAAAAAAGAGATGTTGAATACTGATTGGAATTGTAAGTAACAGACAGTGAGTCTGGGAAAACACTGGCAGTACTGGCAGGTCTTACTGGCCAGTGACCCCTCCATGCCTGCGGATGTTGCCCGTTTGCCTCTCAGCAGCTCCTATACACAACTGCGGCTGCTGATTCCTTCGACCTTCCTTTCTCCTTCCTCTCAGATTTGACCACTTGTGATTTTGAGCAAGTAAAATCTTATCTCACAGTACATTAAAAAGTGCAGACACAATTTCAGAGAAGCTTAATAGTAATAATCTCTCTTTTGGATAGGAAGAATCCCTCAGACTTCATGGATCCACAGATATCTCCTATCCACCTACCTACCTGCACATGATTTGTGCCTCCTAACCCCTCAGCTGCAAGCTACAGTACCTGTGCAAGATGGTGGACAGGTCAGCTTACTCCCTTTACAGCAGCATTTCTTCATGACTGTGTAGTCCTGTTCATGAGCATGTGCTAAAAATCCAGATTAGAACTGTCACTCCATTATGATGGAAAGGCTAGAAGACAAAATTCCACCACTCACATCCTCTTGCTAGCAGTGCTCTGTAGCATTTTGCTCACCCCTGTTATATCTTTGTTTCTTCCACATGCCTTCCTGGCCTTTAGTGTGTGAGGAGGAAAAGCTTCATAAAGTTCAGGGAGCTGGGGGTGGCAGCATGGGTGGCAGCGGACCCACACAGGATGCGGCCCCATGATATTCCAGCAAGAAGAGCAGAGCAGGTTCAGTGATGGTGCCCAGAATCAGCCAGCACTGCTTAAGCTCAGGCTCAGGCTCCAGATCAATGGTATATGTGGCCAAATACGGGCACAGCTGCAAAGAAGCTGAGGCAAGAGCAGCCCCTGAGAGAAGGGGAAGAAGCCCCCATAGCGGTTTTGCACAGCTCTTCCAACAAACAGCTCTCTGCTTCAAGGCTGGGCTGCTGCACTGTCAGAGCTGGCCTGGAGCACAGGCAGCCAAACCCTGGGCATCCAGCACCTGACAGTTAGGCAGAGGTGTTGACAGGAGCTGACATTCGGTTGCTGCTCATCCCCTGCAGAGCTAGCTGAAGCAGAGGGGATAGACTTACAGCTGGCTTAAATCTGAGAAAGTATCTTTTCTCTTCATGTGAATCATTGCTTACCAAAGGTTGGACCAAGTTTGCCTTTCTGCTGCCTCTTCCAAGAACAGCTACTAAAAAGAGTGATATTGTTTAATATGGTGATGGGATTTGCAAGATGTTTTATAGCTTGTATGTTGGGATATCATCACAAATGTCACCAAAAAATCCTTAACAAAGGCTTGACGTGCTAGAGAAAATAATGTTCTGTAGACTCCATCAAAAATTAAATGTTCCTGTATGGATGGCAACCATTCCTGAATTAACAGCTCCAACAGAAGAATGACTACAAAAGTAGCTGGTAACTTGTTACAAGCCACTTTCCATTTTTCTTCAAGTCTTATAATTAACCAGCAACATTTCTTCATCCAAGGAATGAGAAGGGACCTCCATGAATATCCATTCTTTGCAGGTAGCTTGTTTTGTCTTACAGCACAATTTCTTCATTACAAAGTACCCAGCCCACCTGCTAGGGTCAATGGTTGACCAACAGTCCTACTGAAAGAGAGAATGCTACCCATACTTCCACCTTCCAAATGAATTTGAAAAGATTTTGACCATCAGAAATGTCTGGGGTGTATACACTTTCTGCCTAACATCACTCAGGTTAAAAAATCTGTCACTGAGTGAAATTAATTTTCACATGTCTGAGAAAGGACTTCTCAACCGTTGCCTTGGACCATCTGAAAATCCAGCTTCAGCAGAGGACAACACCCACAAGTGACTTTGGAATAGCTTCTTGGCAAGGATGCAATCAGCAGTAGGCCTAATGGGTGAGTATTTGGACATCATGGTTTGTTTGAGATTGTCACTTGAGAGCTACCGTTTTCTTCACAGCATAGTTGTTGGAGTGCAGGAGCAGGGATCTCCCCGTCTTTATTTGAAAAGCCACAGTGAAGCTCTACATCGCTCTGAGATGAAAGCTGTTGGGAGAGAGATAAGGTTAATTTTAAGACTTTATGGAGGACCATAGCCAGCCACTTCTCCCTGGATATTTTCTGTCTTTCTCATTGCTTTCACAGCAGGAAGCAATCCTTTTGAGCTTATCTTCCCATTCACTGAACAGTTTTTTGTTTTCTATCTGAAAAATGTAGTGATGAACACGAGTTAATAAGGAAGATAAAAAGAAACAGGCAGGGCCTTCTTGAATAGTGCAGCGCAGTGCAAGACTCTGTTTTGTGTTTCTAGCTTTGCTTTCAGTGAGCTCATAAGTCTGAGTATGTATAGAAACTATTGAATTTCTGTCAGGTTCACTATTCTTACCCACACCTACCAGGATTACCACCTGTGGAAATTACATCTAATTTGGAAACCTCTGCAGTAAAGGTTTGTATAGCAAAACTTGAAAACTTGACCGAAGTTTACCCTCAAAATCCATACATAAAAAAAATCTCTAACTGAAAAGTACTTGTCAGTGTTTCATATCGGCAGTACATTCATCCTTAATTAAGCAAGCTTCCATTCCTTTTGGAGAAGGTTTTGCATGTATAAGAACTAAAAAACACTAAGGAAAGATGAGAGGAATATTCCTACTTAAAGTTGATATTGTCTTCTTACAATTAATCTTGCTAATAGACTTGAGAATAAGGTTATTATTACACATATTAGCAAAAAATTATGAAAATTATATGTTAATGGATGAGCCTAACTTCTTTGTATAAAAATGAAGATATTTAAGTGTGGAGGAAAGGTTTGTAGATTATTTCATTTTCCATATTTTTTTCCAGATATTGCATTTTCTATTCTAAAGAAAAAATGGGAAAAATGTTGTTTCTAAATAAATGAAAATAAGAAAGAATCTAGTTTCATCCTGTTGTTTCATGTCAATGAAATCAAAACATATTCTTTCAGGTAAGAAGAGTCTTAACATTAATATTTTACAAATAAAATTAAAAAATGAAAGGATCTGTTCCAAAAATGTCAAACAGATTATTTCACCAGTCACAAAATACTATATTTTAAAATGTAGTTCACATAAACCAGCTCATTTTCACAAATATCTCTCTTTGAGCTAAATATTCTTTGTCAATAAATGATCCACTGGAAAAGGTCTGACCATATCCAGAGAGACAGATGTGTAGTGAAAGTAAATTAAAAGTGAGCAATATTTTGCAACAGCCTCAAAAATTTTACTTTAAAATTTAAGTTGTATTAAATTTTGAACTCCATCCCCAATGGATTGTATAAACTGAAGAACCAAAAACAAAAGGAAAGCAAGCGATTCATTTCATCAGAATCATGGTTTATTTAGCTTTCATTAATTATCCAGGAAACAGAATAGGCATTAAATTTGTACATGAAACAACCATATAGCAAAATGTGTTCCTTTTTCAGTTTCCTTACATATAGACCTTTCCCACATCAATTACATATTTATCTTTGGATAATTATGAGGTCTTCTGTACTATAATATTTAACAGCTTCAAAACCTCAAATATATTATCATCAGGAAACTCCCTTGAAATGCCAGAGTTTTCTGATTTGTCTTTCAAATTATATATTCCTTTGGGCAAATTTTTATTTGTTGATATTTATGCATATATGTGTGCAAGGAATAAAAGGAGAGTTTACCACTTTT